>NC_091295.1:32514127-32676627 GCF_038502225.1 Cherax quadricarinatus
CTAGTGGCCAATTATTTTTAAATTTATTGGAAACTGTAAACAGTAGGAGTTTCCAGTAATTTCTTAGTGTATCCTTCTTATGATTTGTTACACTGGGTGTTGTTGAATTAGACACATGTGCAGCTCTTGGGTATCTTTATTGATGAAACGTTTCGCCACACAGTGGCTTCATCAGTCCATACAAAGGAGAAACTTGAAGAACAGGAGGAGAATGAGGTAATCAGTCCCTCAGCCTTGAGTCGATGTGGTCAGTCCATCAATCTTGAATAGAATACGGCATATGAGCGGAGAAGCAGCTTATAAACCGTAGACAGGTGAGGGGCAGCAGTCGTAGGTGGTGTCACATTTGTCCATTGTGGAAGTAGGTCGTGCCCAAGGGTTAGGCAAATGAAGAATTCCCAAGTGTTAAGATCCCAAGAAGTTGCAGTGTCTGACAGGATTGTAGATGAATGGTCTACGGTTTATAAGCTGCTTCTCCGCTCATATGCCGTATTCTATTCAAGATTGATGGACTGACCACATCGACTCAAGGCTGAGGGACTGATTACCTCATTCTCCTCCTGTTCTTCAAGTTTCTCCTTTGTATGGACTGATGAAGCCACTGTGTGGCGAAACGTTTCCTCAGTAAAGATACCCAAGAGTTGCACATGCGTCTAATTCAACAACATGTCGGTTCTCTGAACCATTCATCTACAACACTGGGTGTTAAGCCATTAACACCTGGATCATTCGACTGGCTTCCCTAGACACTTAAATTTTTCAAGAAGATTTAACTTTATTAACATACAATATGCACAATTAAGAACTTTTCACTTAGTCTTGGTCACTCTAAATCGTTTTAAAGTGTTTTAAGTCAAAAAGTAATTGATGTATTACGCCATGCTCGTGCTCTCCGTACTCGCATATACTATGTAATCTTACATTATTTCTGTAATCTTGTGTAACATACATATTTCTCAGAGTTATTCCTTGCGATATATTTCTTTTTGCGTTCATTCTTAACTTTTTGTTTTGTTATCGAGGATTATTTTTTACCTTAATTTATTTTAAATATGTTAAAATTCGAACAGGTTTACACTAATATCACAACGCATCTGTGTTATGCTCCGTTGTTTGGTATAACAACATTGTGGGGAAACGAGATGATAATATAAGAAAAGCTGAGAAGGAGGATGTGAAAATGTAGTGAAAACAGGGGAGGGGGTCTTTGCAAATAGAAAAAGAAAAACAAAGAAAAATTAATTAGAATAGCACAATATAAGATTTTCTTGGATTTAGAAGAAAAGGAAAGGACAAATAAGGACAAAAGGCATGGATATGAAAGGAAAGTACAAGGGAAAGGCAGAAAAGTCTTCGTCCAGTTGCTGAAACTGAATTATTGGCAACCAAGTCTTAAAAAACAGGAAAGATGGAAAACTGAAGGAAGAGGAGGCGTGAAAGGAAGATTCAAAAGAAACAAAATTGGCAAGGAAGAAGCAAGGGAAAGAAGGAAGAAACACTAAGGAAACAAACTAGAAAAGCAATCGTTTCTAAGGCAATGCAGAACTGGATGTCATCCTTTTTATGGTGTAAACCTGGAGGAAACGATGTGTGTTAATGAACGTTTGGAGATTTTTATAGAATAAAACAATAGGGGAGAAAACATAAGATAAATTGTTAAGGGAGAATCATGGGAAGAGAAGAAATTGTTGGAAGGAACGTGGGAGAAGAAATTGTTGGCAATATAACGAGGGAGATTGAGAAATTCTTGAAAGAAATGAGAGCTCTAGCAGAGAATTTGTTGGAGGAAGTGTGGGAGAAGAGCAAATTGTTGGAGAGAAGACAAGGTGGATTAATTTTTTTTCTCATTAAACTTTTGCTGTTATAGAAGATAATTTTTGGCGAAGACAAGTTTTAAAGAAGCGGATTATTTTTATTATTATTTAATTAACATTATTATTATTATTTAAATGCTTATGAGAAAGCGCTAAACCTGTAGGATAATACCGTACATAGGAAATGAGAGGCAGTTAGGTTTCATTCAGGACAGTGGAAAGTAGATCCAGTTCCCTGGATTACGAACCTAATAGTGAAGGTGGGTGACATTAACCATTAGTGACGGTGGGAGACATTAACTAGGGGTGAAGGAAAGAGAGATACTAACCAGGGGTGAAGGAAAGAGAGATATTAACCAGGGGTGAAGGAGAGAGATATTAACCAGGGGTGAAGGAAAGAGAGATATTAACCAGGGGTGAAGGAGAGAGATATTAACCAGGGGTGAAGGAGAGAGATATTAACCAGGGGTGAAGGAGAGAGAGATATTAATCTGGGGTGAAGGAGAGAGAGATGTTAACCAGGGGTGAAGGAAAGAGAGATATTAACCAGGGGTGAAGGAGAGAGATATTAACCAGGGTGAAGGAGGGAGATATTGACCAGGGTGAAGGAGGGAGACATTGACCAGGGGTGAAGGAAGGTATAATGATCTTCGAGAGATTATTATCAAAGTGTCGATGTTTATGAGAGTTTTTAAGAATTTCTAAACATTCCTCAGGAAAGTCGTTTAAGAGAAGATGAGAAAGACGGAGAGAGGATAGGAGAGGAGTATTAGGGAATGTAGGAAGGGAAAAATGACGGAGAAGAAAGAGGATGGAAGAGGGAAGATTAGGAAAAAATCTTGCGTGAAAACTGACCTTGAAAAACTAAATGTCAGTGAATGACACTGAATGACAAACAAGAGAGAGAGAGAGAGAGAGAGAGAGAGAGAGAGAGAGAGAGAGAGAGAGAGAGAGAGAAAAGGTAAGAGGATTATATATAAAAATGGAAAAGAATGCCAGGAGAGAGAGAGAGAGACTAATTCACGCAGGCGGGTGAGAGATATTGCGATACACAGATTTTTCCAAAAAGCTGTGACGCCATCCACCCAAAATATCGGAAGACTGTACCGTAACACTCCCGTTAATGGAGGACCCAGCGTTGGGGAGGGGAGGAGGAGGGGGTTGGTGATGGGGAAGTGATGAGGAGGGGGCTGGTGATAGGAATAGGTGGAAGTGGTGGATGAAGAGTGGTTGGGCGGAAAAAGATGATTAGGTGAGGGTGGAACAGAGTGGGGAGGTTTGAAATAGGTGGGTGGAGAGGAAGAATGGATGGTAGCATGAAGGAGTAGTTTGTAAAAGAAGAGGGAGATGAGTGTTGAGGGAAGGAGGAAGGAGAATAAACTAGACGAAGGTAGAAGGGATACCCTAAGGAAAGGGAAAGAGAGAGAGAGAGAGAGAGAGGTGAGGGAAGGAGAGAGGGAAAGGTAGGTGGAGAGAAATGGCAGCAGGGTATGGGATTTTTTTTTTCAACAAAACTAGGTACAACTGTTACACTGTGGTAACAAAGCTAGTTACGTTACCCTGTCATATCCCATCACATATGATGGATGTCTGACAAGACAGTGAAATTTCTCAACCTGTACTGTACTGTAAGACTTCGGAAAGATGAAGAGAATTACGTTAAACATTCCAATATGGATTTAGTATCTATTACAGCTTAAAAGATTTCGTTTCAGCTTGGGAATTACAATCTCTCAGGAGTACCTATTAAATACACATGAGAAATAATTGATGCTATCTAAAAAAAAATTTTTTTTTTTGAAATAGGTACATATTTATACATACTGATATAAAGTAGGATTATATTAAGAGGGAATCACACAATCACACACATAATACGAAGGAAAAAAAAACAGTACCGTGCCTGGGATAGTTCACTAAAATCTCTCATTTAAGAGAGGAATCTTATATATTTTCAAATTGAGCTGTAAATTGTGCTGTAAAAAGTATCTCAAATATGGGATGGTAGGGGGAAGAAAATACTCACAGCTTCGGGGAGAAACCTCCAGATTTTCCCCTGAAGTACATTTATTCTCTTCTCCGAAGTTGTGAATTTCTTGTCAGTACTAGAGGTCTCTCTCTTCTTTTTTTTACACAGGGTTTGACTCTCTCTGTCTTTCTCTCTTTTCCTCTGTCTCTCTCTCTCTCTGTCTCTCTCTCTCTCTGTCTCTCTCTCTCTCTGTCTCTCTCTCTCTCTCTCTCTCTCTCTCTCTCTCTCTCTCTCTCTCTCTCTCTCTCTCTCTCACACACACACACACACACACACACAAATATTTATCAAATAAGACTGGCAAATGAAAAATAGTCGAGAAATGCAAATAATAACCCTTATTTTGCAGCCAAGACTAACAATAGTGAATAAGAAAAATCATGAAGAATGGTGATGGAAAGGAGGCGTGGGAAGAAATATTACGGGGGGGGGAGGGGGAGGTATGGAAAAAGAGATGCTACAAGGAAAGGGAGGTAACGAAGGTTAAAGAAGGTAGTGGTGAGGAGAAAGAGAAGAGAGAAGAGAAGGGAGATAGGAAAGCTGGGGAGAAGAGAGGAGGCAAATAAGAAAGAAGTGAAAGAAAATGTGTAGTGGGAGACGAGTTGCAGGTACAAGCTGCTCTTGTTAACCAGTTCAGTATATCCAGCAGTTGATTTGGTAATTTATACCAGTGTATTTTTTAAGCTTTAATTTCTCTTTTAGAGGAGCTATATTTTTTTTCGGTTGGGGAAGGAAGACAGAGAGAGAAGAGGAGGAGGAGGAGGATGCAAAATAGAGAGAAGAGAGAAGCAATCGGGAAAAGATGGAGATAGGAGAATTTGATATAACGAGGAGCGAAATCAATGGAGAGTGAGGAGAAAGGCAGATAAGGAGAAATGTGAATAATTTTTAATGTAATTCCTAACAACATTCAGTAAGATCTGATGAAAGAATACGAATTGTAAGTTTTACCAACGGAGAGAAAAGACCGGTGGAGAGAATGAGGAAGTGAGGTGGGCGGACGAAACCACCTGACGACGTGAAGTTACCAATAAAAGTGGAAGAATAAGGAGGGATAAGAGAGTCATTGATGGTAGCGGGAGTGTTGAGCAGTGACATTTTATGTCAAGTAAATAAATAAAAGAGGCAGATTCCATTGATCATCACTATGTTTTAGACTGGCCAGTTTTCTGGTCGCTTAAGTGCAGAAGTTCGATGTAGAGAAGCAAAAAGTTCTAATCCTCAGGAAAGAAAATAACCCTGGGAACTATTAAACTAAATAACATGGAATTTGATCATACAAAATATGACAAGTAATCAGAAATTTGAAGCCAAGACAGCAGTGCCTAAACGTCTGTAAAAAGTCTAAACATATCGTTTGGATTTATATATAAAAAATGTAGCATGTAACCCTAATTTTAAAAGGGGTGGACCGGTAAGCCAGCGGAAGGCCTCGGTCAAATAACCGACAGCTCCAGCTGTAGGTCATCATATAACTAAGACCCGCGTCAGGAAACACTTGCGCTGTATAAGGAATCATTCGAAGAGAGACTGAGAGCCCTGAACTTGTATGATCGTGAAGCTCGTAGAATGAGGGGACAGTGAAGCATACAAGTGAAAGACACCATGAAGAAAAGAGATGTAATGCTCATCTTGTGTTCTGCTGTTCTTATTACTGACACTTCAACTTCTACGGAACACATAAAGCAAAGAACTGACAAACTCAGAAACAAACTATTTTGACAAAATTTTACATTATATATATATATATATATATATATATATATATATATATCGTGCCAAAAAAGCCGAATTTGTCAATTAGGCTGAAGTCCCCTAAAAATTGGATTTTTTTCAAATATTTTTTTAGAGCCTGATAAATTGTTGTCATTGAAAATGTATTTTTTTTTATTTTGGCACCAACCCTAACCTAGAAACGTCACCTTTTTAGCCACATTCTACTAAATATGTTTTAGATAAATTTAAATACATTGAATATTTCTTAAAATCAGTGGCATGTATTTTTTGAACCTTAGTTTTTTTCACCCCTTTCAGTGCACATGAAAGGGAAGAAGGTTGAGTTGTTTGACATTAAGAATGCACTATTAATGGTGTTGCACTGTGGTTTAAGTGAGTGAGAATGTGCTTATATTATGCAAAGAGTGATTAAGTACAGAATGACTCACCATCCCATGACTGTTCACTATGCTTATCAGTTTCCCAGGATAGTTATCAACCTGTTCCCACGCCGGCCTTACAGACTCTGAGGAAATATTATTAGTGGCCGCTAGCTACCTAAACCACAGGTAATTTTACGTTTTATTCGTATATTGTCAGTTCTCTTACTGCCTAATGTTTGTAACTTTAACTTGAGGCAGATATAAAAAAAGGAAAACGAATGTGAAACAGAAAGAGTAGAGTGGAGGGGAGGAGGGTGTGCAAGGTAGTGATGATGAATTAGACACATGTGCAGCATCTGGGTATCTCTGTTCTGTAGAAGTTTCACCAACCAGTGGCTTTATTAATAAAATACAGAAGACTGAAAAGGTAGAAGATGAGGTAATCAGTCCCTCAGCTTAGAAGCAGGAGGTCAGTACCGTAGTCTTGAATCTACAGAATAAAGATACTCAGATGTTGCTCATGTGTCCCATTCATCTACTTGTCGGTATTATATACCACTGATATACACCGTGCAAGGTAGTGTATTGGTACAGAGATGTAGTATGATGGGGATGAGGGAGGTGCAAGGAGATGAAGGAGGGAGGGATGCGATGCGATGTGAGAGTCTGGAGTTATATGGTGGAGTTCGGTGGGTAATATGGGTATATAGGAGAGACGAGTTGTGAGGAGGAAAACAGAGGCGTACAAAGAAGAGGAGGACTAAGAGTTGAAGCTTCGGCACTCTACGATGAGAGAGATGTGGGGGATCTTGTATTGGGGATGAGGAAGAGCGGAAAGAGAGAGAGACGGAGGGTTGGGGATATGACTGGGGAAGCTTGTAGGGGTGTAGTGGTTTGCTAGAGGAAAGGGGGCTAATGATATTCAGGTGTGACATTTGAAAATAAAATATCGAGATAAATTAGTGAGAGAGTGTAGGCTGTGGGACGCAGGGGAAGTGATCATTCAGAAGGGCACACTAAAATGTTAGTATGAATATTAATACCTGTTCATTCGTGGATGGCTTAAACTCACTGGCTGGTCCATCCCGCTTATTGGCACCCATGATCAGGGGCCACACTCAGCCACTGCGCCAACTGGGGAGTACTTATGGATCGTGTCACCAGGGGGAAAGGTGGGGATTCAGAATTTACTCTGTATTTGTACTCACTTGTATGGGGTTGCAGGCGTCGATCCACAGCTCCTGTCCCCGCCTCTTCACTGGGTCACTCTTCCTGCGCCATGAGCTTTATCATACCTCTTCTTAAAGCTATGTATGGATCCTACCTGCACTACATCACTTCCCAGACTATTCCACTTCCTGACAACTCTGTGACTGAAGAAATATTTGCTTACATCCTTGTGATTCATCCGAGTCTTCAGCTTCCAACTGTGAATCCTTATTGTTGTGTCCCATCTCTTGAACATCCTGCCCTGTGTGTGCATGCGCGCGCGCGGGTGTGTGTGTGTGTCTGTGTGTGTGCGCGCGCGCGCGCGCGTGCGTGCATGCATGCATGCGCGTGCGAGTGCGTGCGTGCGCGCGCGTGTAACACACACAGACACAGACACACACACACACACACACACACACACACACACACACACAGACACACACACACACACACACACACACACACACACACACACACACACACACACACACACACACACACACACACACACACACACAGACACACACACACACACACACACACAGACACACACACACACACACACACACACACACACACACACACACACACACACACACACACACACACACACACACACACACAAGCCCAATACGGAGGTATATATTCACCTGGTAAATGCGTGTGTAAGTTGCGTGATGCCGTTGGCCGTTTAAAGGTTTCCAAGCCGTAATCCGCTCTTGGGCTGACTCCATTATCCGACCCCGTCTGTGGTCTTTATACCTAGCTGTCAGGACCTTGCATCTAGGTTCGTTCCGGGGATCTTAATACCAGGTTTTCAAGGAACTGTTTATTATCCGGACAGATCACCTCATCATCCGGACTTGTCCCCGGCTTTGATATCCGGCTGTCTGTAGCTCACTTTTACAACACGAGGCTCTCCGCTTTAAAACTTCAAGCTGTTTTTTTTTCTATAAAACGTGTAAACATGTGCACAGTCCATAGCCTTCATTCAATAACCGAACCAAGCAATTTTACTCGCTACAGGCATGGTCATGGACCGGGCCGCGGGGACGTTAACCCCAGAAACATCCCCCAGGTATACATCCTACGCAACTCTCAATGAGTGATAATTTGGCGGTGTTAGATTTGAATGTTAAAAATTGAGGAATGGCTAGGAGACGTTGGTTAAAAGAGATTAGTGATTGATCTTTGAGACTGACTGACCTTAACTGTAAATAGTGATGGAAGTGATTGAGGTTGGAGACGTATTAGAAGAGACTGGGGTTTGAGGAAGTGTACTGAAAGTAACTGGGGGTAGGAGAAGTACATTGTGAGAGATTGGGGGTTTGGGAATGTAAATTGAGTCGTAAAAGTTGGAGTTTTGAAACAGAGGTGTTCGGGGTATGTCCGCATTAATAATGGGGTTATAATAGTTGCTCCAGCCATATTTCTACTCAAAAAAGTGGGACACATCTGAAATTCTTGCCAGCCATTTAACGTTAATGTGGAAATATTACCCGGTTCGAATCTCGTGCCATTAGGCGCCAGTCCATGTGATTTGTATAGGAAAATGGAATGAGAGATTCATGTCAGTAATATTTTTGTACGAAGAGCGGCAAAATCATATTCAATGAAAATAAATAGGAAATCAAAAAACAAGAACTGTGTAATAATTTTGTACTATAACGACCCTATCCCACTAAGGTAAGATGATGCGTAAAAAAACAAAACAAAATAAACATTCATCATTATTCATTCAGTAACCTCCTCCAGAAGTGAGCAGACACAATTCATTTGTATTTCCCATCTCCAGGACTCAAGTCTGGGTACCCGGCTTCCTTGAATATTTTCATAAATATTTCATTGGTCACACTCCAACAGCACATCAAACACCTCAAATCCCTTGTCTCCACTTCAGTCCTACATGCTCACACATGAGGAACATCTGGAAATTAATAAAAGATTCCTAAATGTTGCACAAGTGTCTCAGTCTTCAACTTCTCGATTTTTCTAAATCATTACCATCATGTTTACACGATCCGATCAGACGTTGACACGTCCCTACCAGATGTTGACACGTCCCTACCAAATGTTGACACGTTCCCACCAGATGTTGACACGTTCCTACCAGATGTTGACACGTCCCTTCCAGATGTTGACACGTCCCTTCCAGATGTTGACACGTTCCTACCAGATGTTGACACGTTCCTACCAGATGCTGACACGTTCCTACCAGATGTTGACACGTTCCTACCAGATGTTGACACGTCCCTTCCAGATGTTGACACATCCCTTCCAGATGTTGACACGTCCCTTCCAGATATTGACACGTCCCTTCCAGATGTTGACACGTCCCTACCAAATGTTGACACGTTCCCACCAGATGTTGACACGTTCCTACCAGATGTTGACACGTTCCTACCAGATGTTGACACGTCCCTACCAAATGTTGACACGTTCCTACCAGATGCTCACGCGTTCCTACCAGATGCACACACGTTCCTACCAGATGTTCACACGTTCCTACCAATGCTCACACGTTCCTATCAGATGTTGACACGTTCCTACCAGATGTTGACACGTTCCTACCAGATGTTGACACGCTCCTACCAGATGTTGACACGTTCCTACCAGATGCTCACGCGTTCCTACCAGATCCTAACACGTTCCTACCAGATGCTAACACGTTCCTACCAGATGCTCACACGTTCCTATCAGATGCTCACACGTTCCTACCAGATGCTCACACGTTCCTACCAGAAACTCACACGTTCCTACCAGATGTTGAAGCACATACCCTCCCTCCAACACTTCTTGGGACGACCCATACCCCTCCTTCCATTCTAGACGTATGCCCCTTGGTCACCTGGTTCTGCTCCACACAATAAATGGCCAGACCACGTCAACCAACTCTCATATACCCTCTGAACAATACCTTATAGGTTTACAAATCATTTTTCTAATTATTGTGAAACAGTTTTGAATAAAAAAAATTATTCCTGTTTTAATTTTTGTCAGTTATGGTTAAATATTTTTTATTTATGAGAGTTGCAAATAAATTCATTATATATAGTCGTATAGTTGTATTGTTAATTATGAGAAACCATACCCCCGGCCGGGATTGAACCCGCGGTCATAGAGTCATAGGCCGGGGGTATGGTTTATTTGCAATCGTGTCATTACGATTTCTTGAGTCATGTTGACGGCAGTGAAGGGACTTGAGCTAGAGTTCGTCACGGCCACGCTAGCTGGAGATTCGTCTGTAAAAACTTGCATTTGTGGTCACAGAGGTGCTTGTGCTAACTTTCCTATGGTGTAGAAATATACCTAGTTGGATGAATCTTATCGTGGCTAGCTGGTCTAGTGGCTAACGCGACGGGCTGGAGTTTTGAGACTCTATGACCGCGGGTTCAATCCCGGCCGGGGGTATGGTTTATTTGCAATCGTGTCATTACGATTTCTTGAGTTAATTATGAGTATTATGGTTATTCCATAGATGAGTCCTTGAGCAGGCTGCCATGTAAGGCAAGTATTATCACATGCAAAGTTGGTAGTCCAATATTGTGGGTCACATCCTAGGAGGTTGGTAGTTCATCACAGCTTGACCTAAGCAGTCAAATAAACTAAGGTATGACAATTGTTTTTACCTGGTAAAGATAAACTGTGTAAGGAAAATGATTGTAACACTGTTCTAAAAGGAACAATATTGTACTTCGGAGTACTGAAAGCTAATATTGCCATAATACCAGTCGATTGTTGTTTGTATGTATTTTAAATAATTACGCATTGTGGTTATTGGTAACTGTATATATGGCAAAAATAATTACCCATTGTGAATTTGATTCAAGAATCCCCTGCTCAGTTTACTTACCCTCCTCCCTTACCAGAGCCTGAATACCTTCCATCTCCCCCACATGCGCTGTATAATCCTACGGGTTTAGCGCTTCCCTGTGATCATAATAATAATCCTCCATTACCAGGTCAAGGATACCAACAACTGGTCAGAATCAATATCTTTATAGAGCCAGTTTAAGCATCATTTCCGTATTCATGATTCAAAATTAGGAAAGAATAAGTAGCAGAATTTCCCAAACATTTTTGATAAAAGTTCTAATTTATTTCTCTTATATATATTATTTGTGCTCATTTAAACTTATTTCTAAATTATCATTATTTTATGTACTTGCCCTTTTTTAATTTTGCTTTCAAATATTAGTAGTGTTAAAGTTTTGTTTTTCGTAAATTAATAATGATTTTTTTTTGTTTGTTTGTGTGTGTGTGTGTGTGTGTGTGTGTGTGTGTGTGTGTGTGTGTTTAACCGCGAGTTTCTATTTAGTTTACATTTACATATAGAATAGTTGAGAAGTGTTTTATGCTGTTTTTTTTCAGATATTTTCCTAATTTCCCCTAATTTTACGTCTTTCCCTGCAAATGTTAGATTTTCCAATTATTTTCTTCCATAAGCAGAGGCGTTTCGCCCAAAGGGTGTTCGATCCCCCATCAGACGGTTCATATTTTTTTTTCATGACAAAGTATTTCTTTCCTCAAGCTAAGTTTTTTCAGTACTAAGTTTTTTTTCCCTCTTAGAACAATTTTTTTTTATTTTCGAAACCAAAACAGTTTTTTCCTGGACTTGAGTTTTCCTCGTCGTTTTCTATTCATGGTTGGGGGGTTCAAATCTCCATTTTCGCTCAGTAATTGACGTTTCATTAGGAATCTTGAGTGGACGCGATAAGACCAACTAATTTTTGGGGGAAATGAGTTTATAATTCCCAAAATGAAGTTACCAATGGCAACCGGGATGGGAAAGGGAACAAAGGGAGGGGTATTAGGGGTAGGGGGTGTTAGGGGCAGGGGGAAGAAAGAGGGATCTCGTAAGAGGGCAAGAGGAAATGTATACTAGCGGGAAACAGAGTGGAAGGAAAGATATATATATATATATATATATATATATATATATATATATATATATATATATATATATATATATATATATATATTAGTGCATGAGGGAAGAGCAAAAGAGGGAAGTTTAGAGGGAAGGGGGAAAGAGGCAGAATAGAGAGAATACGTAGAAGGAAAAATAATTTTTTTTAAAGTTAAGCAGTTGTTTGCCACAAAAAAAAATATCATCGACCAGCTAGCCTTAGTCAATATCTTTATTATCCCAAATGTCTATCTTCTTACCCTGCGTCTGCCGAGCTATTGATCTATCTGTAGTGTGTGTGTGTGTGTGTACTCACCTATTCGTACTCATCTATTTATAGTTGCAGGGTCGACTCATAGCTCCTGGCCTTGCCTCTTCGTTGGTCGTTATTAGGTCCACTCTTTCCCTGCTCCATAAGCTTTATCTCCCCTTCCTCTTCTTAAAGCTATATATGAATCCTGCCTCCACTACATCACTCACCAGATTGTTCCACTTCCCGACAACTCTATGACTGAAAACATACTTTGCGTGTGCGTGCGTGCGTGTGAGGGTGCGCGCGTGTGAGGGTGCGCGCGTGTGAGGGTGCGTGCGTGTGAACGTGCGTGCGTGTGAGCGTGCGTGCGTGTGAGCGTGCGTGCTTTTGTTCTGCAAGCAAATAGGTGTTGCCAAGGTATACTGGGCGTTACTGTCTTAAGCCCAATAGTCAATACATTATGAACACCAAAGTAAACAAAACCAACTTGATTACTTAATTGTCAACATAGGTAAAAAAAAATGGCCATTCAGACTTCACTTTTATTTTTGTTTGCAAGTGGCTCAAGTAGTCATTAAAGTAGGCAGGATAGCCACTTAACTGACGAGAGAGGTGTCAGTGAGTAGTGAAGCGACTCTGGTAACCAGCCATTAGTATGTTTGGCGCATTAATCATAGCTGTATTAATTGGGAACAAGTTTAAAGAAACTAACATGATACTGACAGAATAACACCTGAGTTGCAAAGATATCATTTATCTTCACTCTGTTACTAATGCTGTTCATTAACGATTAGCCGGACCTGAGTCCTGGAGGTGGGAAGTACAGTGACTGCGCTCTGAAGGAGGGGTGGAGATATGTTCCAGTTTTTGGAACTGTAGTGTCGGTACGCCCCCGGAAAGACTGTGATGGAGTGAATGATGATGGAACTGTCTTCTTTTTCGAACCACCCTGCGTTGTAGGGAAACGGCCGACTTGTTAATAAAAAAGTAGCGAGTTGTTGTTATAGACGATGACATTGGGTTGCAAGATGGCTGGCCAGTAATTCTCATTTCTTAAATTTAAAGAACGTTTATGCATATATTTAGCTGTTGTATTGAATTGAACAATGTTAACTAGCGTTTCATCTTAATTTTGTTTATGGGTGTGCGCGAGTATTCGTGTATTGTGTATTCGGGTATATTCACCTAGTTCTGCTTGTGTGGGGGAAGGGGTCGATCTTTTGGTCTTTGCCTTTAATCTTAGCAGGCTGTGTTGGTTTGTGGCGCCATGATCATTTCATACTTTTGAAATTATGTATCGAGTTCGTTTCCACCACTTACTACTTTTCCACTGAAAAAGTATTTCTGGACGTCTTTCTTGCTCAGCTGGGCGTTCCACTTCGTCTGTCCATTCTTGTCATTGACTCTCACATACTGTAGAAAATTTTCAAAGTTTACTCTCTCCAGTACTTCTAAATATCTGGAAAGAATGAAAAGGCACAATACCGTGACTGGAGCAATACACAAATAACCCGCACATACGAGAGAGGAGCTTACGACGACGTTTCTGTCCTACTTGGACCAGTAATTAGTTGTCCAAGTCGGACCAAAACGTCGTCATAATTTTGAGTCTCCTATGTGCGGGTTATTTGTGTAATATCTGAAAGGTTATGATCATAACTAACATGATTCTTCAGTGGTCTGAGGTTCAGTTTCTTTCGTCTTTCCTTGTTGCTCTTTCCTCTCAAAATTTTACAATCTAGTCTGGTTGCAAACTTTTGAACCTGCTTGACCAAGGGCAGACTCCACACTGGTGTTGCATACTGCAGCGGACCTGTCATGAGTGGTTTATTGTCTTGAAAGATGCTTATCTTGAACCTTTCAAAAGGGTTCTCACGTTTTCTGATATGAGTTTCCAATTAGGCATTCAGTGTAATACTCACATGTGTGTGATGAATGGTTTGAAAAACTGACAAGTTGAAGATTGAGACACTTATGCAGCATATGGGAATCTTTATTCAGGAAACGTTTCGCCACACAGTGGCTTCATCAGTCCAGTACAAAGAGGAAGGCGTAAGGAGAGGAGAAGTATGAGGTAATCAGTCCCTCAGCCTGGAGTCGATGTGTTCAGTCGATGTGTACATTCTACAAGATTGATGGACTGAACACATCGACTCCAGGCTGAGGGACTGATTACCTCATACTTCTCCTCTCCTTACGCCTTCCTCTTTGTATTGGACTGATGAAGCCACTGTGTGGCGAAACGTTTCCTGAATAAAGATTCCCATATGCTGCATAAGTGTCTCAATCGTAATACTCACATACCGGTTCTGTACTTGTTTCGATGTCAGTATTCTTTTCGATATTAGGAGTTGCGTCACCTCTAGTTTGTACTCTGTCAGGCTTCCTATTCTCATTTTCCCATCTTCATAACTACATAGGTTGAGTGCCGGGCTCTAAGAGTTAGTTGTTGAACTGCTATTGCAGTTTGCCGAAGTCTTCAGTTCGTTTATCTCGTTAGTTTATCTTCATCAGCTAGCAGTAATATGAAATTATTCTTTCTTATGGGTCGTTTACTAGCGCCAGAAAGAGTGAATGTTGCATTACTAATCCTTGGAGGAGTCTGCTTGTTTATCGTGCTCAGTCCAGACCCCCCCCCCTCTTGTTTTTTTCCTTAGATTTTCGTTACATTGTTTTCTGTCCCTCAGACATGTTTTAAACTACTGACGCACTCTCTTCGTCTTTCTGAAGGTCGAGTCATAGCTCTTGGCTTCATTTTTTTATATTGATTGACAATGCTGATTCCTGTATTCTTTTTATGCACTCTCACGTACTCTTGAAACTGCGTATGGAGTTTGCCTCCACCACTTTATCAGGCAATTCCATTTCCTTACCACTCAAAAATTGTAGAAGTATTTCATAGCGTCCACGTGGCTCCACTGCATTTTTAGTTTTCCTGTATATTCCCTTGTTCCCAGTTGTCTCATTTCAAAAAAAAAAAAAAAAAAAGGCCTGTATTCATCTCTTTTTCTTTCCTCTGTGTATTCTCTCCGTCTTATCTCGTCTTTTCAAGTCCTCTAAAACACGAACGTTAGAATCAGTTCCTGTAGTGACCTCAGAATACATCTCTCAAAATTTCGAGACCGGACTGAATGCAAACCACAAGATAATCTCGATCTTCTAAACATATTTATCAGGGGAGAATTCAGTGCAAGTGCATCTTCGAATGCTCTGACATATAACGTGTGTAACATCCTAAAAAATACTTTTAAGTTCCCTGATAGATGTCCTGAGGTTTGGGTGCGTTTCCGGTAATATGATCAGTTAATGTTCATACTTGGATCCATTCTCTTTCAGTGACCTAGGCAAGCTCTCGATTTTCCTGAAGCTGTACTTCTCTCCAGCTTCCGTGGAAGAGTGAAATGCTATATACCCTTTTGGAGCCCAGTTCTAGGCCTTTTGTGTGTACATATAATCTTGCGGTACTTTCCACACCGCAGAATAGTTATGAGGTGCACAATAAACTAGCTACAGCGCCAAAAATCTAATCTCTCCAGTCTTCCCTACCTTGACACGATTTACAAGCAGTATAAAAGTTTCTGGCCTCCAGCTTCTGCTTCAGGCTCAGGGACCGACCACCACTTATCAAGGGACTGATCACCTCAAAATATCCTCTCTGCTTCTCTCTCCAGCGATATGATCGCCTGCATTCAACCGATGAACCGTGCTGTACAGGCGAAACGTTTCGACGAAGATACCCAAGTATTGCATGAGACTTATTCCTCATACTCAAATGACTAAATTACCCTTGGCAGGTCATTTACGTAGCTAATAAACAATAAATTCTTTGCTAGACAAATGTTTACCTTTTGTGTCCTGGAGTCTTTTATTTCTGGTGATCATTTTCCTTTTAGTCCAAACCCCATATTTCTTCATCCCCTGAAGCGCCCACTACACCACCGCCACTACACTCCCACCACCCCCACTACACTCCCACCACCCCCACTACACTCCCACCACCCCCACTACACTCCCACCACCCCCACTACACTCCCACCA
Organism: Cherax quadricarinatus; assembly: GCF_038502225.1. Classification (NCBI taxonomy): domain Eukaryota; kingdom Metazoa; phylum Arthropoda; class Malacostraca; order Decapoda; family Parastacidae; genus Cherax; species Cherax quadricarinatus. Next base: position 32,530,479 of record NC_091295.1, read on the forward strand.
CCCCCACTACACTCCCACCACCCCACTACACTCCCACCACCCCCACTACACTCCCACCACCCCCACTACACTCCCACCACCCCCACTAAACTCCCACCACCCCACTACACTCCCACCACCCCCACTACACTCCCACCACCCCCACTACACTCCCACCACCCCCACTACACTCCCACCACCCCCACTACACTCCCACCACCCCCACTACACTCCCACCACCCCACTACACTCCCACCACCCCACTACACTCCCACTACCACCATACACTCCCACTACCACCATACACTCCCACTACCACCATACACTCCCACTACCACCATACACTACCACACACCCCCACACACCCCCACTACCCCCACTACACCCCCCTCACCCCCACTACACCCCCCTCACCCCCACCACCCCACAACACTCACCACCCCACTACACCCCCCACACCCCCACCACCGCCACTACACATCCACCACCCCCACTACACCCTCACCACCTCCCCCACTACACCCTCACCACCTCCACTACACCCCCACCACCTGCACTACACCCCCACCACCCGCACTACATCCCCACCACCCTCACTACACCCCCACCACCCCACAACACTCCCACCACCCCCACTACACCTCCACCCCACTACACCACCCCCACTACACCTCCACCCCACTACACCACCCCCACTACACCTCCACCCCACTACACCCCCACTACACCACGCCCACTACACCACCCCTACTACACTCGCATCATCCCACAACACTCCCACCCCCACTACACCCCCACCACCCTCTACACCCCCACCACCCCCACAACACTCCCACCACCCCAGTAACCCCTCACAACACTCCCACCACCCCCACTACACCCCCACCACTCCCATTACACCCCCACCACCCTCACTACACCCCAACCACCCTCACTACACCCCCACCACCCTCACTACACCCCCACCACCCCCACTACACCTCCACCCCTACTACACGATCCCTACTACACGATCCCTACTACACGATCCCACCACCCCACAACACTCCCACCACCCCCCACAACACTCCCACCACCTCCACCACCGCCGCTACACCCCCACTGCACTCCCACAACCCCCACTGCACTCCCACAATCCCCGCTACACCCCCACCACACTCCCATAACCTTCACTACACCCCACCACACCCTCACTACCCTCAATACACTAAACCACCCCAGTATATCAAACTACACCCTTAGTACACCACACGAACCCCGCACAGCTCACCTCTCATACACCACACCTGCACACCCCACAACCCCCTCCGGTCACCCCACAAACCCCTCCGTTCACCCCACAACCCCCCTCCGTTCACCCCACAACCCCCCTCCGTTCACCCCACAACCCCCCTCCGTTCACCCCACAACCCCCCTCCGTTCACCCCACAACCCCCCTCCGTTCACCCCACAACCCCCCTCCGTTCACCCCACAACCCCCCTCCGTTCACCCCACAATCCCCCCTCCAGTCACCCCATAATCCCCTCCGGTCACCCCACTTCGCCCCCCTCCAACCCCTCTCCAACCCCCCTCCAACTCCCCCTCCCTTTCCACTCCCCGCAAAAATAACGCAATTTGAGAAGGATTTGGAGATTTGCAGCAGTAATGGATAGGGGGAGGTTGTGGTGTCAGTAAGCAACGAATACCTCAGGAGGTAATGATCGTCAGAGTATCGAGGAAATGAATGCAGCTAATAAGAGTGAGTAATGATTGACTTAATGAGTAATGAATGCCATAATAAAGTTATGGTAAGTAATGAGTGTCAGAGAAGAGAAAATGTCAAGAGGAGGAGGAAAGGAAATCAGCGATTATTAGTTTTTTCTTTTTTCTGACGTTTATTTTTCATTTGCGTCGTCCATTCTCTTTCCGCCTCTCCTCAGTTATTTCTGTATAAGTTTAGGTAAATAAATGGTTTACAGAACAGACAAGTTGATAAACGAAATGTTGATAAGTGGAAACGTTTCGCCACGCATTGGCTTCTTCAGTCCAATGTAGAGGAAGGTGGAAGAAGAGGAGTATGAGGTAATCTGTCCCTGGAGTCGATGAGTTTCAGATTGATAGACTCATCGACTCCAAGCTGAGGGACTGATTACCTCAAACTCATCATCATCCACCTTTCTCTGCATTGGACTAAAGATGCCACTGAGTGGTGAAAGGTTTCCAAAATATAGACACCCACATGTTGCACAAGTGTCTTTACCTTACAATTCTTATTCCTAAAAACTTGCCATGTACTCAGTGGTACTCGTTCCTTCCCGTCACTCATCACTGCACTCATCACTCGTCTTTATCGTCACTCAGCGACCTCAAATTTGTCGTTCGCTAATCTGACGATTATTACCAATGTGGAGCTCGTTACTTAGGCTAGTTTTTCCCGGCTGTGCGATACTCATATTCACTCATTTCCTTCCCGTGACACTCATTACTCACTCTGACACTCATTTTGTCTCGTAAAAAATGCTGGATAATAATATGGAAATGAGAGTCAGCTGACTCTTATTATGATGAGCCGAGCGCCAGTTCCATATTCAAAAAATTTAATGAAAATTCCGCGACTTTGTGAGGGATTGGGGAGGAGGGCTGAGGGGTTGGGGAGTGGGGGTAAGGGGTTGGGGAGAGGGGGGAGGGGGAGGGAATGTGGAGGTTGGGTGGTAGCAAAGAGGGCATAGTGGAGTTCAGTCATCAACGTAGGGTTTCAGAACCCGTATGAACCCTTTAAACGGTTTCCCCTCGACTTCATCAGCAAAGAGAATGCTAGGGAGGCAATTACCCCCGTCACCACAACCCCACCACTACAGGCACCATCAGGTCCATCACCACCACCATAACCATCATAACCATCACCACCACCACCATAACCACTATTATAACCATCGCTATAACCACCACCACCCATCATAACCATCACCACCCACCAACACCATAACCACCATTATAACCATCACCACCCGCCAACACCATAACCATCACCACCATAACCACCCACCACCATAACCACCCACTACTATAACCACTATCATAACTATCAACACCATAACCATCACCACCCACCAACACCATAACCACCATCATACCCACCACCATAACCATCACCACCCACCACCACCATAACCACCACCAACCACCACCATAACCATCATAACCATCACCACCCCCCACCACCATCATAACCATCACCAACACCATAACCACCATAACCATCACCCACTAACACCATAACCACCACCCATAACCACCACCATCACCACCCACCACCACCACCACCCACCACCACCACCACCACCACTCACCACCACCACAACCACCATCATAATCACCACCCACCATCACTATCATAACCATCACCACCACCATAACCATAACCATCACCACCCACCACCACCACCATAACCATCATAATCACCACCCACTTACACCATAACCACCACCATAACCATCACCACCCACCACTACCATAACCACCATCATAACTATCACCACCCACCAACACCATAACCATCACCCACCAACACCAAAACCATCATCATAACCATCACCACCCACCACCATAACCATCACCACCCACCACCACCATAATCCTCCACCGCCATAACCACCATCACCACCATTATCCTTCACCGCCATAACCATCACCACCACTACCACCACCACCCACGCTTCAAAATCTCCTCCACCTTCACAGCCTCTTCCACCACCCAGCCGAACCACAAACACCACCACCAACCCAATCATAAACACCACAAATATAAAATCACAGCCCACGAATAACACCACGACCTTCACAAATACCAGAAACTATACTACACACAATAACAGATTACCATCCCTACAATCACCAGTACACGCCCCAAATATACCCTGCCTTCACACATCACACGAATGTGGTGCTGTGTTGGTGCGTAAGCCAGGTTGTGGTTCCGAAACGAGAATGCGTATGCTGAGGCCAGAACTGTACATTGTACTCAGCCTAAGTACATCTAAAATATACATATATGCCACTTGAAAAAATATATTTCTTATTTTTCTCATAATAGAGAAATAATATTGTAGCAGCAGTTTTGATTAAAAGTGATACTGACTGGCGTCCTTCTCTCTCAGTGCCTTCTGGGCTAGGCATGTTGATATATCTGTGGGAAATGGCGCGTACATTGGACCCAGCAGATGATCAACAAAATGTGAAAAATTCTTAAGACACTTAGTAATCTTCCTCTTTCAGCGTGAATCGCTGCTACATAATTGTGTATTGAATGAGGATAGGATACACTCGTCTATACTTTGGTTAGATTTCCTAGCAGGGGATAGTGCTGCCATTAGGGTGACTGCGGTGTGCCAAGAACTGGTACATACTGTAACGGTGTGTCCTCAGTTCTCTAGAAATGGGTATAAATTTTATAGTCACAGTCTCTACAGAGATACGTGTCAGCTTTTAGGTGAATCTCAGAGTTGTAAAAACTGGGATTGTGTTTTAGTCAATACATTTTTTTTTATTTCATTAGATATGAATTAGTATGAATAACAGAAGTGTAATGAACACATGTCAGTGCTCAATAATAAGCTTTATGGAGACAGAATCACGGGAGGTTGACTGACCTGTTGAAATATACAGATCAACCCCTTGTGCATGACTGTATGACCCTTGCGGGTTTAGGGCTTGGTTGTTATAAATTGAAATTAATTAATATTGTGTGTGTGTGTGTGTGTGTGTGTGTGTGTGTGTGTGTCTGTCTGTCTGTCTGTCTGTGTGTTTGTACTCGCCTAATTGTGGTTACAGGGGTCGAGACTCAGCTCCTGGCCCTGGTGTGTGTTTGTGCGTGCGTGCATAAGAGTAAGTTTAGTAAGACCTCTCTGGTTTTAACACACTCGAGTTTCCACTAGTTTCCAAACTCACTGCTAGTTTTTGCTCCCTCAACGTATTATGTAAAGTAAGGTAGCAACACTTTGCGGATATGTCCAAATTTGTTTAATAAAAAATACAATTTTCTCCATTATCCGGTCACCACAGCGCCCTCTATCCCTTATTTCAGCGAACCTTGTGATGTTTCTTTCATGACGTTATTATTGTACAGAGTGAAGACTGTACTGGGGTGATAGTGTGTAGCGCTGTACTGGGGTGATAGTGTGTAGCGCTGTACTGGGGTGATAGTGTGTAGAGCTGTACTGGGGTGATAGCGTGTAGCGCTGTACTGGGGTGATAGTGTGTAGAGCTGTACTGGGGTGATAGTGTGTAGAGCTGTACTGGGGTGATAGTGTGTAGAGCTGTACTGGGGTGATAGCGTGTAGAGTTGTACTGGGGTGATAGTGTGTAGCGCTGTACTGGGGTGATAGTGTGTAGAGCTGTACTGGGGTGATAGTGTGTAGAGCTGTACTGGGGTGATAGTGTGTAGAGCTGTACTGGGGTGATAGTGTGTAGAGCTGTACTGGGGTGATAGTGTGTAGAGCTGTACTGGGGTGATAGTGTGTAGAGCTGTACTGGGGTGATAGCGTGTAGAGCTGTACTGGGGTGATAGCGTGTAGAGTTGTACTGGGGTGATAGTGTGTAGAGTTGTACTGGGGTGAAAGAGTGTAGAGTTGTACTGGGGTGATAGCGTGTAGCGCTGTACTGGGGTGATAGTGTGTAGAGCTGTACTGGGGTGATAGCGTGTAGAGCTGTACTGGGGTGATAGCGTGTAGAGCTGTACTGGGGTGATAGCGTGTAGAGCTGTACTGGGGTGATAGCGTGTAGAGTTGTACTGGGGTGATAGCGTGTAGAGTTGTACTGGGGTGATAGCGTGTAGAGCTGTACTGGGGTGATAGCGTGTAGAGCTGTACTGGGGTGATAGCGTGTAGAGCTGTACTGGGGTGATAGCGTGTAGAGTTGTACTGGGGTGATAGCGTGTAGAGTTGTACTGGGGTGATAGCGTGTAGAGTTGTACTGGGGTGATAGCGTGTAGAGTTGTACTGGGGTGATAGTGTGTAGCGCTGTACTGGGGTGATAGCGTGTAGAGCTGTACTGGGGTGATAGCGTGTAGAGTTGTACTGGGGTGATAGCGTGTAGAGCTGTACTGGGGTGATAGCGTGTAGAGTTGTACTGGGGTGATAGCGTGTAGAGTTGTACTGGGGTGATAGCGTGTAGAGCTGTACTGGGGTGATAGCGTGTAGAGCTGTACTGGGGTGATAGCGTGTAGAGCTGTACTGGGGTGATAGCGTGTAGAGTTGTACTGGGGTGATAGCGTGTAGAGCTGTACTGGGGTGATAGCGTGTAGAGTTGTACTGGGGTGATAGCGTGTAGAGCTGTACTGGGGTGATAGCGTGTAGAGCTGTACTGGGGTGATAGCGTGTAGAGTTGTACTGGGGTGATAGCGTGTAGAGCTGTACTGGGGTGATAGCGTGTAGAGTTGTACTGGGGTGATAGCGTGTAGAGCTGCATTGGGGTGATAGCGTGTAGAGCTGTACTGGGGTGATAGCGTGTAGAGTTGTACGGGGGTGATAGCGTGTAGAGCTGTACTGGGGTGATAGCGTGTAGAGCTGTACTGGGGTGATAGCGTGTAGAGCTGTACTGGGGTGATAGCGTGTAGAGTTGTACGGGGGTGATAGCGTATAAAGCTGTACGAGGGTGATAGCGTATAGAGCTGTACGAGGGTGACAGCGTATAGAACTGTAAGGGGGTGATAGGGTAAAGAGCTGTTGGAGGGGAGAAGAACTGGTTCTTATAGCCATCACAGCCCGGTTGATCTAGCACTTTGCGTAGGTAGTGTTCCACCTTCTTCTTTTAAAGTTCTACCCTCGTTCCGGCAGTGTTAGCGATACCTGCTAATAGCAGAAGAACCTTGAACCGCAGCTGGTGACGGTGCTCTCTTACTGTGCCGTATCTTACAATATTCTTTTATGAACCGAGATCATTGTTTCCAAAAAAATGAATTGCAATGAATAAATATTAAATCATTTTTTGCTGCCTCATCAAATTGTTTTTAAATATCCCAATTGGCTCTCATAATTTATCTAGCGCATATCATTGATCTAGGAACAACTACTGTTATGTGAGTATGGATGGAAAGTGCATTTTGCTTTTTTTTTTCCCCCAGGTATTACTATTAATACTTCCGAAAGTCATGCGTAGGCAAGCAACGTGGGCGTGGGGTGGTGGTGTGGGCGCAGGGAGAGGATTATATCACAGCTGAATTTCTGAGAATAGCAATACAATAAAAAACAGTTGTACCCAAGAAATACTGAAACGAAACTTTATCTGTGTTTGAATTGTGAGAAGAGACCAGCTGCAGCTAGGTGACCCACACGGAGAGAACATTCCCATGTCAAGTTAAAACTGTTTTCATCAATGGCTGAAGGCGGTTATTTGTCGTTTATCAATCCATACACAGGTGACAGGCAGTGCAGACACTATTGCGTTGATCGTTGCATTCCTACCTCCCTCCACACTCAACATTATGAGCGGACACAAACAAAAAAATATATATTTAAAGGAAATCAGTTGATCACCTGTAACCCGAGCAATGAGCAAGGGTCCATTACAATATCCAGGGCGCTGGTGAACACCTGCACGGCTGTCCAACTGGAGAAACATTTGTAGAAACCTGCTCGGGAAGAAAGGCGGTAAGCTGATACTTGCCCTTTCTTCGTCTGATTTCCCAGATTGGAGGAATGCTAGTGGCGATTGCCGGCCCTCGCCAACTGCCGCTACGTGTAGCCTCATTCCGCTCTAGATTATGTTTAATAGTCCCATAGGCTTGTCCAGTCACCCCAGTCTCATATTTATGTATATATATAATATACAACTAAAGTTGTGTGAAAGATTCGGGGTCGGATAGGTGCCCGGCTGTTCGGTGTAACGAAGTCGGCAACATAACGAACTGCATTGTTTAACAGAGAGAGAAACATTCGTTGCAACAGTCGCAGGAAAACAAACTCGCACAATGGTTGCAGAAACCGATACCCTCTTGTCCTGCCCAGCCTCACCTCACCCCGCCCTGCATTGCCCCGTCGCACCCATGCATGGCCCTCGCTCGTGGGACACGTGATAGTACAAGAGGCAAAACTAGAAATTCATCTCAGTTAACCTGTCTTGAAAATTCGTCGTTGATTTGATTATATAATTTGCTGAAAGTAGTATGATATAATCATGGAACCAGGACATAAAGAATTTGGTATGAAGCTGATTGCAGGCAGTCGAACGTAGCACTTGAAGAAAAAAATAATGACAATGAATGTGATAATCCAGTACTAACGTAAACAGTGTGTTTTATATTGCGATAGGTTATAAAAACAACAGGGATATTTACTGAGAAAATAATTATAATACTCGTATCCAACACTGACTTAACAAAGGCAACGTAGCAGAGCAAAAGTACTTAGACATAAGTATTATTTTCATGTTTTTTGTGTGAGGTTCCCGGTTACACTGAATGCCAACAATGCGCCTCTAGTCTTAAGGAAAGAGTTAATGTTACCTACCTCCTCAGTTCATTCTTCACGTCTTAAGAAAATCACGGTGCAGGTCAGTTGTGGTCAGGGTAGGGTTGCCTTGCAACCCACCAGGAATGTTGCCCCTATTCCCATTCTCAGTCCACCTACCCTTCCTCAGCAATGTTGCTCTCTGCATGTGGACTGAACCTTTCTTCACAATAGGCATCTACTGATTTTAAATAAAAATAAGTAGTTCATTAATTTCAATGAGTTCTTGCCTTATAGTGACCTGAAAGAATAAGACACATGTCCGCTCTGGGTATCTTTATTTTGGCAACAAAGATGCTCGTGTGTCGTGTGTCTTAAACTTGTCGGTATTGTACGAGTATGCTATCAATAATATGATACTAAGAGACGTTGTTTAGCAATGAACATTCATTAGTTAAAAACGGTAAGGAATTTCTTCAAGGAAATTCCTTATTGTATTTATACATTTGCTTTACTGTTCATATCAATCTGAGTTACCTTAAGGTGAACACTGGTGAGGGAACATCCCTTGTGGAAAAATAAGCCAAATCATATTATTTTATTTCAAGTAGTAAGCACTTTTTACAATGACTTATATACGTATTTTAACTAAAAATTGAAGTATGTCAGAAAATGCTTCCAGCCGCTCTGTATCGTCGAAATATGCAATAAAATTGAGGTTTAACACATTTTTCTATAATGTTCTTTTTATTTTAGGTTACGATAGATTACGCAAATGTGTATTAGGTATCCCGACTTTTTTCTTTTTCGTTCACAACACGAGAAGTTCTCGTTTGATCGGCTTCAAATTATCAACTCTGGTATACCTTTACCTTTGATATACCTTTAATGGGTTTCGAAAGTTTTCCTACTTCCCCAGCCCGGCCTAGGGCCGAGCTTGCCTCGTGGTTGCTTGGTCAACCAGGCTGTTGCTGCTGGTGCCCCGATGACCCACATATCCATCACAGCCTGGTTGATCCGGCACTTGGCTGAGGAAACTGTCGAATTTTCTCTTGAAGAGTAATACAGTTGTTCCGGCATTGTTTCTGATGTATTTCAATAAGATGTTGCAAAGTCTGAGACCACAGATGTTGATGCAGTGTTCTTTTATCGAGCCCATGGCGCCCTTACTTTTCACTAGGTTTATTCTACGTTTTATCCTATATCTCTCACTCCAGTCTATTGTTATGGCAGTGTGCATATTTGGGACCAGCCCTCAAGGGCCTCACACGTAGGTATTATGTATCTTTCCCTCTCGTCCTCAGCTAGTACATATTTATCTATTTGAGGCAATCCCAGGAATTTATTGGCTATGCGGGCCGTAAATGATCAGTGAAACTGTTCCAGCTCTGATCTCTCGACATGTATGGTAACCAAGGCAAGATTCTTGGAACAGTTGACATGTGCTGGCTCCAGATGACAAGGTTTAGAATATATTCTCTGTTTCCTGGAATAGTAGCAATAATTTCCCTCAAATCCTCTGCTGCTAGACTTTAAACATTTTAAAAACGGCGCCTCCTAATTAGACGAAGGTTGAGAGTGAAATTCAGGTGTGTAGGTGCACATCTGCCAATTTTATGTGCAGAGTGAAATTTTTTATTCCCATTTTACCACGTTTTATGTGAGTCTGCTTTTTCTGGAGGGCTTCAATATTTACTGTGTGTTGGCAAATTTGTTAAAATGCTAAATTAGTTTATAAAACTTGGTATCGTTCGAATTCGTGGGACAACTGGAGAATGCTCTGGTCGGCTTCAAATTTTCAGCCGTGTGTGTCCCAGAAAGCAAGGCTCAAGTTGTTTTTGGGTTGCGTAAGTCCCTATTTGTCTATTTTTTATATTAAGCATTGATATTGATTTCCATTGAATAACTAAATGATGTCTCGTCCTCTCAGCTTCAAAATATTAACGCTAATAAATTCTGTAAGAAGGACGACCCTGTAAGTTTACACTGTGTAGCTGCAAATTGAAATTTTAATTAGACTACTTAAAAAATTTGGAATCGTTAAGTTCAGAGCAGTTATTGGATGATGTCTTATCTGACAGCCTTCAAACTTTCAGTGCTGATGAGCATTTTTGGAAGAAAGTTTGGCTTTCACTTTGAGCCACATGAATTTTAAATTGCCAGTATTATTATTGGAACATAATAACTGGAGAATGGCTCTTCTGGTATATTTTAAGTGGAAGTATTTTGTAATGAATTTAAGCTGTGTAAGAGCTATCTTGCTATATATATATATATATATATTATATATATATATATATATATATATATATATATATATATATATATATATATATATATATACAGGGAGGTACCACCTCTAGAATTATATATATATATATATATATATATATATATATATATATATATATATATATATAGTGTTTAATATTTAATAATAGAATGACTTACCATAAATTAATACAGCATGGTTTTCAATCTACTGAGTCGAAGTTTTTAAATAAAATTTCTTATAAAATTTCATTTAGATTCCTGGTCAGCCCCTTTTTTTTTTTTTTTTTTAAATTCTGTCGAAGGTTGTATAGTAGGTCGTGTTGGGCGTCAGGCATTATCAAAAGCTTGTAAACTAAGTGTGTACCCCTTTGGTCGATTCCAGCGGTTCCCATAAGCGTTACTCCCCCCCCTTTCTCCCATCCATAAATAACGATTAATAACATTCAACTGGAAATACGACGAAAAAAAAAACATAAATGCACAAAAGGGTTCAGCAAAACCTTCAACAAAGGATCGCCGAGCTGAGGAAATAAAGAATTGGATCGCATTTACAATGGAAATTAACCAAACTAAATGATTCCGGGACCAGCAAGCGTCGGCCCCGAATGAAAAACGGGATCCCATATCGCTTTGTATCAGTCCGTGAATCATTAAAAAAAATATATGAAAGAAACTCATTTCCTTCTCGCTTTTCTTTCTTTATATTAATATACCCTAGTTTTCTAAGTGTTCATAAGTATTATAAGAACATAAGAAGGACGGGGTACTGCAGCAGGTTGTGTGTGTATGGATATATATATATATATTATATATATATATATATATATATATATATATATAAATATATATATATATATATATATATATATATATATATATATATATATATATATATTACTACATATTATATAATGTATATATTTATAAGTGTCTATAATAAATTACCTGTTTGTGGGAGGGACAAAGGCTGGAGGTAATGGTAGGGATTTGTCTTCATCAGCATACATTATTGTAGAAGAAAGGCAGTCAGGCACAAATCATATCAAGAGTGTGCACTCCCCTTCTGCGGCCCGCCCGCATTTATAGCTACCTACTGTATAAAAACTTTCGCTCTTTCTTTCTCTCCCTGCATCTCTCTGCCTGTCTCTCTATTTCCCCCTCCCTCCGTTTCTTGTTCACCCGTGTTTTATATTCACTAATACGCTGTCGTTGTCTCCTGCATGTGTCGAATCTTTGACTCACGTGAGGATCGTATATCATTATATTTGTGTAGTCCGGCCCGCGTGTGAATGATTGGTATGCACAGCCTTCCCTTTATTTACAAAATTTATGGCTTTGGAGGTTATGTAATAAGTGGATTTTATTATATATATATATAATGTGTATATGTATATATATGTATATATATATATATATATATATATATATATATATATATATATATATATATATATATATATATATATATATATATATATATAAACACATTGCTAACTACACATAAATAGGTAGACGAACGAATTCGAAGTAATATATCGTAGAGGTTCGAAAAGAAGTCCTAATCGTTAAGACTGTAAATAACTTTGACACCTATAAACGGAATGATTGTAAGACTTGATCATAGCGGATGTTAAAAGGATTTCTGGCTCGTTGTTTACAAAAATCTCTAGCTAAGATAGCAGTACCTGAATCTCCGTAATAAGGTTATTCAACTCCCTGGATATATATCAATAAGTAATATAAATTACAAGATTGTAGGTTATTCTGTAGCTATGTACAACATTAATGAAGACTCGTTTAGTTTATGCAGTGCGATTCTAGTTTCCATGGTAATAAAATGATAAAAGTACATTGGAGAATTTGCAGAGAAGGATGATCAAGTTATTTCAATGTTTAAGAAATCTTTACCTTTTAGATAGAATGAGAACCTTGAGCTTATACTCGCTTGAATGGTGTATCTTGAGGGGAGATGTGATTGATGGTGCGAGTTAAAGACAGATATCAATGTAAACTGGGAGTTGGGTATGTTTAATCAGAATAAATTCAAATTTAGATAGAATATATTAAAAACTGCTTTATCAACGGAATCGTAGATGATTGGAACAATCTGGGAAGTAGAATGTTTGAAACTAACAGCTTAGGTAGTTTTGAAAATAAGTTGGATGTGTATAATGCGTAGGCCTACTGCAGTGCTTCTCTATTCTTTGATTTGCAAAGTACCTGGGCGCAGGTAAGGAGGGAGAGAGAAGCCGGTGATGAAAGCAGGTATGGTGCTTAAGGAGAAACGCTGAGTAGAGGAAGAAGGCGGCAAGACTTCATTTTTTAATTAAATGAAAAACTTGATACATCGGCATTGCGTTGTTACCCTATTTGATACGATAGCTCCAGTGGGAAGAACTCTGTTCTCCTTGTCACATACGTACCATCACGTAGGATGGTGCTCATACAAGGTGTTGAACTCAGCCTGAGCAGGTAGACTTCAGTAAGGCAATGAGAATATCGTCAAGTATTCCGGCAAGAGTTTTCAGCTACTGCAGCTTCAAAGGCTTCGTTCCAGCATAGCTGGAATTACTATCAGTCGTGGAAATGCCATCCCTCAGGATAGCCTATCCCATACACAGAGACGGGATGACGTAGAGAGTAGAAGAGGGGGGGGATTTGAGGGGAAGGAGTGGATGATGGTGAGGGAGAAATGGCAGAGGAAGGGCATGATGACCCAACAGCTGTACACGACTGTGACATTCCCAGGATACGAGTTACACGTCCTTATGTATCATTAACCACCCTCCCCCTTTTCCCCTCCCCTTCTCTCTTCCTCCTCCCCTCGCCTTCATCCCTCTCCTTCCTCCCCTCATCATCTCACCCCCTGCTTCCTCCCCTCTCCTTCCTATCCCCCCTCATCTTCCTTTCTTCTTTCATTCTTTCTTCAGTTCCCTTACCGGCCCCCTCTCCTTTTTCTCCTTGTCATCTCTCCATCCCCTTCAGTTCTCTCTCTCTCCCTCCCTCCCTTCCTCATCTCCTTCTCCCTTTCTTCGTCACCTCCCCCTTCCTTTCTTCTTCAAATGTTTCTTTTTCATTTTCTCCATTTACCCCTTTTCATTTTCATATCTCGTCCCTTCTTCCTCTTCTTTTCCTCTCCTTTGATTTTTCGTCCACTATCGCAGTCTTTCTCTCTTCCCCTTCCTCCTTTCCTTCCATGCCTTTTTTCTTCCTTTACTCTCCATTTCTCCTTCCTTCCGTCTAATATCTTGTCTTCCACACCGCTTGGTTCTCTTTTTTCCCCTCCCCCCCCCCTCTCTCTCTCTCTCTCTCTCTCTCTCTCTCTCTCTCTCCCTCTCTCTCCCTCCCTCTCTCCCTCTCTCCCTCTCTCCTTCCTGCCATCTCACCCCCCCCTTCGTCCTATGATTGCTGCCCCTCTCGTTTCGTCTCGTATCTATTATGTTTCCCTTTCTTTCCCATATCCTCTTTGCTATTTTCTTTCGTCACCCCTCTGTTCATGACTTCCATGCCTAAGTTTGTTCATCTGCCTTTCCTCACCTCCACTACAATGATTCGTATTTCGCCTCTTCTAGCATTTATCCCCCATTCATTTTCCACACTTTCCTCATAACTTTCGTCCCTTCTCGCACCTTTGCTTCTTTCCTCCACGCCCCCTTCACTCCCTTCTCCCTCCCCTCCCACCCTCTTTCTGTTCCTTCAAACCCTTGTCCCCCATACCCTTTATTCGTATCGTCTCCATAACATTTTTTTCCTTCCACCTCCATATCCTTTTCCTCTTTCTACCTCCATACTCTCTTTTCCTTTCCACCTCCATGCCCTTTTTCCTGTTCCCCATCTCCATGTATTCTACCTCTTTCCAACTCCATACCATTTTCCCCTTTCCATCTCCCAACTCTTTTCCCCTTTTCATCTCCCAACCCTTTTCCCCTTGCCTCTCCTCCCCTGACCATCATCCACCAACAGGCACCCCTGACCACCCTTCAAAAACCCCCCCAGCAGTTGTAACCTCCTCTGATATACTATAAATCTCGCTCTAACCATGGCGCTATTAGGCCTTGGGAACTCGCCGATTCGGGCGTTTGGCTCCATTTACTGCAAAACCATTCCCACCGTTAATAAAAACAGGGCTTGATGGGTAGCGAGGGACACCCGACCTTGAAGTAGCTTGGCATAAGAATCAATTTGCCTCTCCACCCGTGACCGGGACTCCGGGAGGCGCGGGTATAGGATTTTTGTCCCTGCGGCGGGGCTCTTCAGCGGTGATTTTTCCTTCATAATGAGATGATGAATCCGAATCACTTGCATCCTTTCTCCGATAATGAGTAAAACACCCCGACTTCCACTTTTGCCTCCTAGTTGCTGCCATTCTTGCCTCCCCTGACTCCACTGCCACCTTACTTCTCACTGATTTAAACTGCCTTGTTTAACTGTGCGGTAGTCGCAAGTTGCTAAAGGAATTTTGACGATTTCTTAATATCTGACTAAAATTTGGAGAAGATGCTTTGGTTTCCCACAAGTTTCTTGTGGCTTGGATTATGAACCGTTTCTTTCAAATAGTGTTCAGGATTATTATTATTATTATTATTATTATTATTATTATTATTATTATTATTATTATTATTATTACGGGAAATTGTTTATACCTGTGAAAGTAGCATAGTGTCTTGGGGACTGGGAGGTGGATAGCTCCAATTCCTTGGATCAACAATCCTTCACTAGCAAAAAGGCACCCTCCTTAAAGGAACATATTGATCTGGAAGTCTTGGAACGCCCGTAACTGAATGATGTCTGGGTTTTCAACGTTGATTCAATGCACTATGAAAGTGACGCAACGTGATTTTTGTTATTCAGTATTTTGAGTTATTTAAGGACGTTTTTAACTGCTGCTGCTGTGATACGCTCATGGACGCCATGATGTAAACACCTGAACATAGAAGGGAATGCTTGAATTTTTCTTCTATGAGGTTTCCGTTTACAACCTGAGAACCCCTCATTCAATCGGCTTCAAGTTTTCATCGTTGATGTACTCTAACTAGGAATATGGAGGTGCCCTCGAGTTAGTTTTAAATCATCCCAGATTTTGGTTTTCGTACAATAACCTAATAATGCCTCTTCTGATTGGGTTTCAACTTTCAGCACTATCCTCTTTATAAGAAGTTTTGTTTGTTATTGGGGTATGTCAGTTCCAATTTTTTTATATAGTGTATTTTTTCCATGCAGTAGCTTGAGAAGTACTCTTTTCAATGGTTTCAATCTTTAATGACTGTTGCAGCTAGGAAACTAATGATTGCTTTTGGGTTTAAGCTGTCTAGGTGCAAATTTGCCAGTTCACTAACATTGTTAATAAAATTGGAACTGATGGAGCCCTCTTCGACGCCTTCCCTCCATGCATAAGGGGAATCACCAACAAACTCGTAGGTGTCTTTAAGAGGAAATTTGACAGATTCCTCAAAGCAGCTCTTGATCAACCGAGTTGTGGTGCATATGTTGGACTGTGGGCGACGGGCACTGAAAGCTTGATCGATCAGGCCAACAACCAGGAAGCCTGGTCTGGGACCGGGCTGCGGGGGCAGTGCCCTCCGAAAGCTACTCCAGGTAAAGTCTAGGTTCCCTTCTATAACTGGAGAATGCCTCTTCGGGTTAACCTCAAACTTTTAGTTATGGTGCGCTTTTCTGAAAGAAGGTTTGCGTTGATTTTAGGTTGACGATATTTTAACTTGTTAATTTTATTTAATTGATTTCCGGACAATAATTAAAAATGTCTCTTCTGGATCGATTTTGGGTTGTGTGAGAGACTATTTGAATAATGACGAAATTGAGAAAAATTAAATATTCGTTTTCATGCGATAATTTGTGTGTTTTATCAGATTAACTTCAGATCTACAACAAAGGAAACTTGGGAATTCAACCTCGGAGCGGTTTCAAATTTAAAGTATTTGGGGCATTTTGGGCTACTGATTTTTGTGCTACGAGTAGAGAATGCTTCTTCTGATTGGCTTTAAATCTTCAAAGCTGAAATTTTACTGCCTTAGAAACTTATGCTGAACTCCTTTTACGTGCATTGCAGAAAAAGTGAGCTGAACCTCCAGGATGTATCCTGGAGGTTCAGCTCACTTTGGCTCACTTGGATCACTCAGAGACTAAAAGAGCAGGCAGTCTTCATAGTTCTTGTTTCAGTTTCAGAACCAAACTGGTGGTGAATCTTCGTTCCTTAATGGTTTTGTTATGAGGTTTAATGAAATGTTTGAGCATATGTTTATAACGTGATTGCTTTTTTTTGGTTAGATTCTCGTATTTGCGAATAAGGGGCACAACACTTGTGTTATTCCGTTTGTATATGTTTGTGAAAATCGCTTAATTGGAGTTTGTGTTGTTTCTCTCCTAAGTAAAATATTTTTTTCTGGATTATTTTCTCTTTTCATTACATAACGTTTGCTGGTAATAAATCCCACCGATCGTCTTGCAATCTTTGGTAGTTCTCATCGGCTTGTGCTCTTAATAGTTTGTGTCATCTGCTAACATATACGCGATGTGAACCAGGGAGAGTACTGATTCAGTGATAGAACCTTTGTGAACTGCTGCTTACAGTTTTCCTGTTCAGATATTTCATCTCTCACCTGGACTTGAATTCATCTTATTCTGTTGGGGGAATGGTCTAAATGCCTTTCCGGCTGCTATGGCCATTTTTTTCATAAATCTATTATGCATTACTGAGTTTACACCTTTACAAACGAGGAACATGCAGGTACTAACACAAGGTAATAACTTCACTGCCAAAGCATTTAGGGAAGCATTAACTAGGTTAGGGATAATCCACAACTTATCCACTGCCTATCATCCTCAGTTCCCTGGTTCGCTGGTTGGGGGAGATAGCCTGAGGGTGTGTACATGCGCCGAATAAAGGTTACGTACTCTTTGCATGCCACACCCCCCACCCCGAGAAGGCTCAGGATTAGGCTCCCACCTCCCAGTGGTAATCGTGCCGCCATGGCACAAAATAATGGGACCGCCTTTCCTCTCAACCATCCAACTCTTAGAGCTCAGCTTTTCTCGTAACAAAAAGCCAAACCCCAAACTCAGAGCGAGACAGCAGACAGTAGGGCTAGCTTAGGTCCAAGACACGGGCGGACCGTAGCCCGCGTCCCCTCACTAAAAAAAAAAAAAAAAACCCACATCAGGGGATAAAAAAAAGAGCTTGGAAGGGGTTACCACAAGTAACCTAACACATCCTAACTTAATATATAATTATGATAAATAATATTGTTAGACTCTAGATAGAGTCTTCCAACATATTTTCTTTGCAGGCAATATGTAAAATTTTTATAGAATAGGGTTGCAGTCGTAGACTCCATCTCATGAGCCTTGTATTGTGGTTCTTCATGGCTTGGAGATATACTAGAGGATTGTGATCACTGTAGACAGTGACCACGTGCGAAGTTTGTCCCACGTAAACATCAAAGTGCTCCAAAGCCAGTACCAGCACGAGGGCTTCTTTTTCAATGGTAGAGTAAGCCCTCTGATGCGGCTGGAATTTGGCAGAGAAGGCTACAGGCTGCAACTCCTTGGCCCCGTTTTGCAATAGTACTGCCCCCAACCCCAGACTCGCAAGCATCAACCTGTAATGAGAAAGGTTTGGAGAAGTCTGGAGACAAAAGAATGGGTGCAGTACACAATCTTTTTGCTTTGTCAAACGCATCCTGAGCAACTGAAGCCCAAATAAAGGGAACTTTGTGACTGGTAAGAGGGGCTACAATATCTGAAAAATTCTTACAGAATCTTCTGTAAAATCCTATCATGCCTTGAAAACGTTGAAGAGATTTCATATCATGTGGAACTGGATAATCTTTAATGGCAAGAACTTTAGCAAGTTTAGGAGCAACTTTACCACTACCTACTTCATGGCCTAGAAAAGTAACAGTGGCCTTGCCAAAGGAAGACTTAGATAAATTAACAGTTAAATGGGAACTCTGAAAGATCTCAAAAAGAGCCTTAAGTCTAAATAGGTGTTGATCCTAAGTATCAGACACCACGACAATATCATCCAGGTACGCTGCCGGGCCTTCAAGTCCTTTAATAGCCTGATGGATAAGTTTCTGGAATGAAGAGGGGGAGTTTTTCATTCCGAAGGGGGTAACTGTATATTGATAATGACCTCCTGGAATTACGAAGGCAGAGATTTCCTTCGCCTTATCCGTCAAAGGTACCTGATAGTAACCTTTAAGGAGATCTAACTTGGACACAAAAGTAGCCTTACCCACAAAGTCGATTACGTCATCCAGACGAGGAAGAGGGTAAGCATCTGTGATTGTGACCTCATTCACCTTACGATAGTCTGTACACATTCGAAACCCTCCATCAGCTTTTTTAACAAGGATGCACGGTGAAGCCCATGAACTAGACGACTCCTCCACTAACCCATGCTCTAACAGAAATTCTACTTCCTGCTTCACCCTAGGCTCAACCTGTTCTTTAAGCCCAGCTCCAGCTCTCGGACAGGCTACCCTGTTATCCTGGGTGTAAAGGGAGCAAAATAAACACAGAAAACTTTTGACTTATATTATCCTTCACCAATTTAGAACAGAAGTTTTTTTATTATTATCATCACACTGGCCGATTCCCACCAAGGCAGGGTGGCCCGAAAAAGACAAACTTTCACCATCATTCACTCCATCACTGTCTTGCCAGAAGGGTGCTTTACACTACAGTTTTTAAACTGCAACATTAACACCCCTCCTTCAGAGTGCAGGCACTGTACTTCCCATCTCCAGGACTCAAGTCCGGCCTGCCGGTTTCCCTGAACCCCTTCATAAATGTTACTTTGCTCACTCTCCAACAGCACGTCAAGTATTAAAAACCATTTGTCTCCATTCACTCCTATCAGACACGCTCATGCATGCCTGCTGGAAGTCCAAGCCCTTCGCACACAAAACCACCTTTACCCCCTCCCTCCAACCTTTCCTAGGCCGACCCCTACCCCGCCTTCCTTCCACTACACACTGATACACTCTTGAAGTCACTCTGTTTCGCTCCATTCTCTCTACATGTCCGAACCACCTCAACAACCCTTCCTCAGCCCTCTGGACAACAGTTTTGGTAATCCCGCACCTCCTCCTAACTTCCAAACTACGAATTCTCTGCATTATATTCACACCACACATTGCCCTCAGACATGACATCTCCACTGCCTCCAGCCTTCTCCTCGCTGCAACATTCATCACCCATGCTTCACACCCATATAAGAGCGTTGGTAAAACTATACTCTCATACAGAAGTATGTACACTATATACACTATGTACAGCAATAAGTATTAGTGCACTCCATGGTAAGCAAGGCAGAATAGAAGCCACTAGAGAGCAGACCGTGCATCAACCAGCTCTAGAATGGTAATGACTAGGGCAGACAGGAGAGTGGTACCCACATTACCTCTGCGATTGCCAAAACCATCTTCTCATTGGCTGGAACCTGGGTACTGGTTGAACGACGGGGCCCCATCGTCAGCCCTCAGTTCCCTGATTCGCTGGTTGGGGGGGAGAGCCTGTAAATGAGGGTGTGTACATGCGCCGAATAAAGGTTACGTACTCTTTGCATGCCACACTAAGTAATAGTTTGCTTATATTATTCATCCTGAATGTATATGATTTTATTAGGTTCGTAATTTTTTCATTCGTAATTCAGTGGAGTAAATGACATTTGGTGTAAATTATTTATTCCACTGTGTGGGAGAAACGTTGTCGTTGATAGGGTATCCATTACATCTAAGCATCATTCCACCTTCTCATACTTTTCACAACGTCATGTACCGAAGGCTTGTTAGTTTATCGCTTCCTAGTTGACCTTCCTTCCCTGTATAATGGGTTTACTTTATCTGTTGTCCAGGTGTTGGGTAGTTTTCCCCTCACCATCGTTTCCATATATATTTGGACACATTATTTACTCAGAGATGGCATGGCTTTCCTCAGCATCCATGGCAATACTTTTTTCTTATTTACTTTTAAGTTTGCTGTTTTTCTTCTTATACTTGGCTGTGCTCTCTCACGTACATGATAAAAATCAGTTACTGAGTTCTCTGCAGTCTTCCATTATGTTTTCTGTGATTTGGTTCACTTAAATGCAGAACGTGTTGATTTATCCATTAAAAAAAGTGACCGAAAATAGACCTTCGATATAAATTGACCCCTTTTAGTTGCACAGGTTCTATACAGGACAACACAGCGTTGGTGTCTTAAGACAACACATCCTCATTTTATACTTGTCATTTTCGTGCTCTTTAACTAACGTTAATTCCTGAAATAATTTCTGCGTATAGAAAAACATTTATTGTGGGTAAAAAGCAAGTTTCATAACTTAAAATGCATATTTAACCACAACTAAAGATCTAAATGCAGATTTGAACGTCAGTCCTCATAATGTTTTAGCCGCTGTATAATAAATAAAACACAATGCGAGTTGTGACATTTTGTTAATAAAGACGTAACGTTTACCAAGAACTTTATCAATTTATAGAGGAAAACATCACGACATGAAAATATATAGTTGCATGGAGAGAGAGGTCCTGAGGTGAAAGGAACCAGTTAAGTGAGGTTGTATATGATTAGCAGGTTGAGTACGTGTTAATATTTAGGGAGAATAATACTCGCAGACTTCAGAGATTGTGTACGATTCACAGTTTTGAGAAATGTTTGGGCAGTCCCTGGTAACTTTAAAATTAGTATTTTTTTTTTTACCGATATAGTGATAACGTGAGCTGTTGAAGGGTAGGTGAAGTTGTGGTAGTGCTAGAATGGCTGACCACGGCAGCAGTAGTCTAGTGTTCCTAGTATATTATTATTTATGAGGTCATTTTCTTTCTATTGTATCTTTAGAGAAAACCTTCGGTTCAAATTTTGCTCTTGTTATCGTCTCACTCTCTTACCTCGTCTCGTTTTCCCCACCCTGATCCTCTTAGTTTCTTTGTCTTTCTTCTACATTTGCGTTATGAACGCTGTGCAGTTTTTTTTTTTTTACCTTCGCTCTCCTGCTTTGTTGATTAAATCATGTTTTTTTTCTTTTTCTCTTACCTTGTGTTTATGTAGGCACGATGACTACTGTTTGCGTTTATGTATGTCTTTGACTGCACGATTATTGACCGCATGTGTAAACATGTATTGCTAAACTTACACCCACTTAAACCAATCAAGTCGTTATATTCCTCACTAATACCTGCAGTGTATACTGAGTTCCTGCAGCTAATGTTTACGAACTTCAAATTTATTGAAATGGAGTGTTTTCATACAATTAAAGATTCATGGAATATTAGGACGCGTGTTCGTGTCGAAAGTCACACTAAAACAACCACAAGCTTGAAGCTTCAAAATAAACGCTTAGCAACATATATGTCATTTAAAAAATTGCTAGCTATTTTTTTCTTTATTCCGAATATGCTGTTAAGTATCGACTGAATATACGAAATTTATACGACATAATGGTAATGGGAAGAATAATCCAGCAGTCGCTTGTAATTTCATGGGAAAAACTACTTTGTGTATGTTAGTGTTTTTACGTATTCATTCTGAAATTAAATTGGTGGGTTTGTGCAGGGTTGTATTTTGTAATAAACTGTTTATCTATCGTATATTACTCGACTTTATGTACTATATTATGCAAGGAAACGTGAGCACAACTTGAACTAGTCTAATTCATTATTATATGCATGTCAGCATGTTTCTATACATTACGTATATAGTCTTTGTTAACATGAACGCCTATATATGTATATATATGGATGTATATAGTCTTCTTACTTGTATATATGTCTGTATGAAGTCTGCATACGAGTATATATGGATTTTTAGTCTGCATACGTGTATATATGACACAGTATGTATTATTCACTCTGGCACAATATGTATTATTCACCCTGGCACAGTATGTATTACTCACCATGGCACAGTATGTATTATTTACCCTGGCACACGATGTATTATTCACCCTGGCACAGAATGCATTATTCACCCTGGCACAGTATGTATTATTCACCCTGGCACACGATGTATTATTCACCCTGGCACAGAATGCATTATTCACCCTGGCACAGAATGTATTATTCACCCTGGCACAGAATGTATTATTCACCCTGGCACAGTATGTATTACTCACCATGGCACAGTATGTATTATTTACCCTGGCACACGATGTATTATTCACCCTGGCACAGAATGCATTATTCACCCTGGCACAGAATGTATTATTCACCCTGGCACAGAATGTATTATTCACCCTGGCACAGAATGCATTATTCACCCTGGCACAGAATGTATTATTCACCCTGGCACACGATGTATTATTCACCCTGGCACAGAATGCATTATTCACCCTGGCACAGAATGTATTATTCACCCTGGCACAGAATGTATTATTCACCCTGGCACAGTATGTATTACTCACCATGGCACAGTATGTATTATTTACCCTGGCACACGATGTATTTTTCACCCTGGCACAGAATGCATTATTCACCCTGGCACAGAATGTATTATTCACCCTGGCACAGAATGTATTATTCACCCTGGCACAGAATGCATTATTCACCCTGGCACAGAATGTATTATTCACCCTGGCACACGATGTATTATTCACCCTGGCACAGAATGCATTATTCACCCTGGCACAGAATGTATTATTCACCCTGGCACAGAATGTATTATTCACCCTGGCACAGTATGTATTACTCACCATGGCACAGTATGTATTATTTACCCTGGCACACGATGTATTATTCACCCTGGCACAGAATGCATTATTCACCCTGGCACAGAATGTATTATTCACCCTGGCACAGAATGTATTATTCACCCTGGCACAGAATGCATTATTCACCCTGGCACAGAATGTATTATTCACCCTGGCACACGATGTATTATTCACCCTGGCACAGAATGCATTATTCACCCTGGCACAGAATGTATTATTCACCCTGGCACAGAATGTATTATTCACCCTGGCACAGTATGTATTATTCACTCTGGCACAATATGTATTATTCACCCTGGCACAGTATGTATTACTCACCATGGCACAGTATGTATTATTTACCCTGGCACAGAATGCATTATTCACCCTGGCACAGAATGTATTATTCACCCTGGCACAGTATGTATTAGTCACCCTGGCACAGTATGCATTATTCACCCTAGCACAGTATGCATTATTCACCCAGGTACACTATGTATTATTCACCCTGGCACAGTGTTATTATTCACCCTGGCACAGTATGTACTGCACCCCTTGGCACAGTATGTACTGCTCCCCCTGGCACAGTATGTACTGCTCACCCTGGCACAGTATGTACTGCTCACCCTGGCACAGTATGTGCTGCACACCCTCGCACAGTATGTGCTGCACACCCTCGCACAGTATATACTGCTCATGTCATGTGGGTTCGATAACGTGGATGGGGTAAAAACACTCACGTAGGCTGGTTAGTACGTATAATTATAACGGAAAGTATGGGAAGCACCATCAGCCGCCCTGCCTCTCTCTGCTCTCTATCTCAGACTGATCCACCAGTGCCTAGAGGGTGAGCGGCGTTCAAAAACATGCTATGGTCAGCAGCAACGTGAATAACAGTCAGTGATTCACACAGACGGTTTGTAGTGAGTCATCTACTGGTAACTGGTTACTGGTAACTGGTACTACTGAGAGCTCGGCGAGGCTAACGTATGTCGTCCCGACATACAGCTAATTAGAGATGGCAGGTGTACGGCTTGGGCTGATTCTATACAATGTCAAAGTACACAACAGTTGAACATTATAACATAAGGAGAATATTGGAATGGAAGCTTATGTAATTGACTATAATGAAACTTACTGTAATGAAACTGTAATGCATTACAAGGTATGATATAGCACAACTCATAGAATGAGACTCGACATTGGGATTACACAATAGAAGTGATAAAAAAATTTTTTTTTGATCTATCGATCTGTATTCATGTGATCTACGGATTCTAGGGAAGAAATATATACAAAGAAAGAAGTGTTTAACAGAAAGGCGGATTCGGTGCACTCAAATCTAGACTGTTAAATCTCAGAATTCGGAGAGAACATGAACACAAAAAAAATTTCTTGAATTGATAAGTTGATACTGTAATTATTCATCTATACAGGTTATTTACATTTAACCCCAACTCTGCTAGGGTGAGATTGACATATGCAGAATGGGTGTCATCTCTGGGAGGATCAAACTCTGTTGCACTGGCTAACTCATGCCGTATTTGAGGTAAATCTGAATTGGTAGTTACAAATGATACTTGAGGATTTCTCAATACCTGTCGTGTACGTAGGGAATAACGACATTTAGGTTGATCATCTGACTGAGTATTAGAGATAGAGAGTACAGGATCAGGAGGATTGTCAGAGTCTGTCACATTAGTCTGGGTTGGAACATCATTATCATCACATACTAACTTCATATGATCTAAATGCGATTCTTTATACTGACCAGTACTAATTTCTCTAACCTTATACTTATTACCAGTGATATTTTCAACTACTCGATAAGGACCAATAAACTTTTGATCAAGTTTAGGCATTGCAGACGTTTTGTTAAAGTTAGTCGGCAAAACTCTCGAACCTACTTTGATTTTGGATGGCTTTGCTCGAGTGTTTGCGACTCTTGTAAATTCTGCTGTTGATTCATGAAGTGTTTCACGGATTCTTCTAAAGACGCTTTGAGCTAAGCTGGTACGAGTTGCTATGAAATCATCAGGGTTGTAATTTGGTTTCGGATTAGAATATAGCAACTCATAAGGCAAGCATTTATCTACACTGTACAATGCATAATGTGGAGTGTCGCCTATAGAAACATTGAAAGCAGAATTTATAGCACACTGCACATCAGGTATAACTTCATCCCAAGTTTCACTGTTGGGATTGATAGTGGCTCTCAAGACATCAAGTACTTTCTTATTGGTTCGTTCTGCTAACCCATTGCTGGCAGGATTATGAGGAACAATGGTGGATTTAGAGATCTTGTACAAGGTACACAAATTTTCAAGAATCTCATTACAGAATTCACCTCCATTATCTGTTACTAGGGACTTAGGGGTGGTATGCCTGCAGATAATGCGTTCTTTAAACGCTTTAGCTACTGTCTCTGCAGTCTTATCTGCAATAGGAACTAACAATATCTGGTAAAATGATCTACCATAACACACAGATGTTTGTTGCCCTGGAGGGAACACTAGAAATTAGTTAACAAATCTAGCGCAACAGTTGGATACACTTGGATTGGATTAGGACCATTAGCATTACCTTTATGTTGCATGCAGACACTACATTTCTTAACATATTCAGAAGAGGCCAAAAGTATTTCAATCTGGCTTGTTTTACTGAACGATCCATACCAGGGTGTGCAACACCTGGTACGTCGTGAGCTAGCTGTAAGGCTACATTCACTAGTGACTGTGGAATTAACTGGTATACCCTTCTGCTAGGAGTACCCAACTCGGCTGTTCGATACAGTAATTTTTGGTTCATGACAAAGTCACTGATGGGTGCTGGTGGCTTCACAGTCAGAATAAGATCTTCCTGGAGCAGGAATCGAATCACACCAGACCACATGGGATCTGCTCGTTGAGCATTCTTTACATCCTCGGCAGTAAATGGAAGGTCTGCAGTTACTATACTAACATGTCGCGATAAAGCATCTGCGACTACATTTGACTTGCCAGGTAAGTGTTCAAAGGTAGGATTGAACTCTTGGATAGTAAAGGTCCATCTGGCTAACCTTCCAGTAGGTTTGTTCTGGAATAAAGGTATCAGTGGAGCATGGTCTGTCAAGACATGAACAGGGTATTGATAAATAATGTCTCGGAAGTGCTTTAAAGACCATACTATTGCTAAAGCTTCTTGCTCAGTTACTGTATAATTACGTTCAGCCTTCGTAAGGACTCGGCTAGCAAATGCAACTGCGTTGTACTTGCCATCAGTCTTCTGAGGTTGTACGGCACCTATGCCAATAGAACTAGCATCAGTTGTCAGATAGAAGGGCTTAGAAAAATCTGGAAATTTCAAAATTGGAGCAGATGTTAGCTTTTCTTTTAGAGTTTGGAATGCTCTTTCTTGACGGAAGGTCCAAACAAAAGGAGCATCTTTCTTAAGCAACTCAGTTAGAGGAGCAGCTATGGAAGAAAAATTGGCAATGAAAGATCTATAAAAACCTGCTAAGCCCACAAAGGATTTTACGACATCAGCAGTTTTGGGAGTTGGAAATTTTAGTACTTCAGTTACTTTACTTTGGTCAGTCGTAACCCCTCTAGGAGTGACTACGTCACCAAGAAACTTAATTTCTGATCTGAAAAATTGACATTTAGACAGTTTGATCTTTAAATTGGCTTCTTCAAGCTTACCAAGTACTACATCAATTCTTTTCAAGTATGTATCCACGTCTTTAGACATGACGATTACGTCATCTAAGTACACCATAAGTGCATTACCTGTGAGACCTCTAAAGACATTAGTCATGAGCCTTGAGAACGTGATAGGGGAGGATCGTAATCCAAAGGCCATATGGAGGAAGTCATAATGACCTGTAGGAGTGGAGAATGCAGTTAGCTCTTGGCTGTCCTCGTGAAGAGGGACTTGCCAAAAACCTTGTAACAAGCCCAGGGTTGAAAAGACTTTATCTCCGATGTTACGTAAAAGATCACCCAGTACAGGAAGTGGGAAGCGATCTGGAATAGTTTTCGCATTTAACTTCCTAAAGTCAATCACTGGGCGCCAAGTACCATCCTTCTTAGGCACTAGGATCAAGGGCGCATTCCAAGGTGAATTTCTAGGTGCAATAACTCCATCATCAAGCATTTGATTGATCAGTTCTTCTGCAACAGCAACTTGTGAATGAGGCATTCTGTATGCAGGTCTAGTACCAGGTTCAAGTGGAATACGATGGGACAATAAGTTCGTTATACCCATCTTCTCACCTGGTAAGACAATGGCTTTACGACGTTTGTTCAATAGAGTCAACAAATGCTTGACCTCGTCTGGGAAGTCAGTGGGAGCTAAGTCTTTCTCCTCAACTGGTGGAACAGATTGATCCAGTGAAGTGGATGAGGTCTCCCCTGTAGAAATAACACCGACCCACTGGTCAGGTGACAGCTCATCCTTTACCTGAACAGGGTAAGGATAGTGAACAAGGTCAACAAGATTGGTATTTGCTCTGAGACGAACGCTGTGACCAGAAGTGTTAGCTAGGAAGAAATGGATCTTACTATCTCTTACAACATGCAAGGATGGCTCAACAAATAGACCTATTACTTTGCAAGAATCACTGTCAACTAGGATGTTATCACCATCTGGAACACTAAGAACAACACTCTAGTGAGGGCACTAGCCACAACAGAAACGTCTTTCTGCAGACGGCATGTGACATCAACAAGAGATGGCATTACTAGTTGCAAGTAATCGTTTTCCGACAAGGCATCCCCTGTGGAGAAACTACTACTTGAACTAGCAGACATTGCTGGGATAGGCTCAGCACTCAAGGTAGTCAGAGCGTCCTCGGACACTTGAGGTAACTGGACACTATCTTGCAAGCCTGAAGTTGCAGGTGGATCACAGACAGGAGTGACAGGATCACCAGTGCCTGACCGCTTGGGTATGCTACTGGAAAATGTACTGGCTCGTAAGGACTTAATCTGAACGTCGTATTCTGCGGCAGTATGGCAGATCTCGGATCCAAGCTGGTAACCCCAAAATGGTACGATCAAGTCATCAATTTGGGCATGCCATCGATAAGGGTCGAGGACTATGCGTCTCTCATGGAAGCAAATCCCAGTAGAAGATCACCAGGGAAAGTAATCTGGTCGACAACAAGGAAGGAAGCAGTAAAGTCTCTACTTTGGATAGAAAAGGTGAGGGAAGTCCGACCTTGGACACGCCGGTGAGAACCAGCTACTCCACTAAGGGAGGACACACCAGTCGGTTCTACGAGAAGGACATGTTGTAACTGCTTATCCCTAAACAAACTAGACCTGATAATATTGACTTGCGCACCAGAGTCCATGAACACATGAACAGGTGCATTATGAACAGATGCTTCCACTATAGGGCCTATGGTTGCATTGGAAGTTATGTGCAAACAAAAAGGTGGATTGTCATCAGTCTCAGTAGTACCAGTTACCAGTAGATGACTCACTACCAACCGTCTGTGTGAATCACTGACTGTTATTCACGTTGCTGCTGACCATAGCATGTTTTTGAACACCGCTCACCCTCTAGGAACTGGTGGGGCAGTCTGAGATAGAGAGCAGAGAGAGGCAGGGCGGCTGATGGTGCTTCCCATACTTTCCGTTATAATTATACATACCAGCCTACATGAGTGTTTTTACCCCATCCAACGTTATCGAACCCACATGACAAATTAAAAAAAACAAATTGTCATGTGGGTTCGATAACGTGGATGGGGTAAAAATACTCACGTAGGCTGGTTAGTACGTATAATTATAACGGAAATTATGGGAAGCACCATCAGACGCCCTGCCTCTCTCTGCTCTCTATCTCAGACTGCCCCAACAGTTCCTAGAGGGTGAGCGGTGTTCAAAACATGCTATGCTCAGCAGCAACGTGAATAACAGTTAGTGATTCACACAGACGGTTGGTAGTGAGTCATCTACTGGTAACTGGTTACTGGTAACTGGTACTACTGAGACTCACCCTGGCACAGTATGTACTGCTCACCCTGGTACACTATGTACTGCTCACTCTGGTACACTATGTACTGCTCACCCTGGTACACTATTTACTGCTCACTCTGGTACACTATGTACTGCTCACCCTGGTACACTATGTACTGCTCACCCTGGCACATTATGTAAAGGAAAGACGGCGTGATGTTTGAACATTTCCTTCATTCTTTTTAATCCACTTCTCGTAGTATAATCCAGACGTATTTTATTACCCGATATTTGCAGAAGAATGAGAAATCTTCCTAACCTAACCTTTTAAAAATCCAGAAAAAATACTCTTATGTAGTGCCTTATTAAATCCTCGAAAACATTCAAGGTAATATATATATATATATATATATATATATATATATATATATATATATATATATATATATATATATATATATATATATATATATATGTATATATATTAGTGTGTGTGTAAGCTCCCTGAACCTTCCAAGTGTTTTCTTGATGCATAAGGCCCTAAAGATTTGCCAAATTCTTCGAAATTCATAAAATAAATATTCAGATCCGAGACTTGGACCAGCCCACCTAGAACACTGCCAAACAGAGGTTGGAGAAGTGTCGGCAAAACAGCCCACCAAGAACACACTCCCAGGCAGAGGTGGTGGAAGTGTCGTGCCAGACAATAGCGTAATTGACAGTGGTTGTTTTTGTGTCGAATTTGCGCGGATGAAAAAAAAAAAAGGGGGGGGAGAGAAACAGCGAGAACACCATTGCTTTTATGGAGTCGCGGGCAGATGGTGTGGAGCGGCGCGCACACTGCCATTACCAGTTCCTTTGTCAGCGGCAGCACTGGAGGCCACTAGCACAGGGAATGGTTTACACTAACTTTACACAGTTGTGTTAGGGCTTGACTGCTGACACAGGAATACTCGTGGCCTTCTAGGCTAATGATATAGTGATTTTCTTTTTTTTCCCTCGTCATTTAATTTGCATACTTTTTGACAGCTTTGCGATAGACTGTTAATAGATTCACGTGCCGGGCAGTTTCCTCATTACGATTTTTTTTCTGCCGAGAGAAGAAGATAATTTGCATACCCTGTGGTGTAAGTCACTGATTGAGAATTTACAGCGTTCGTTTGGGAATGCACTTTGCCTCAAAATTTACCAATTTATAGACTTCGCTCCACCTTGACTTGAGAAAGTGCCTCGTCTAGCATCATTGGATCTTCTCTTTACGCATTATTTTTGGCTCGCCGATTTGCATTTTTTGTCTTAAGCGTTCATGTCTAAGAAACTCGCGTGTCTTACCGTAGTATTACTATACATGATGCATACATATTTATGTTCACACACTGCCAACGTAGGTAATTTCAGTAGATTTTAATGTATGATTCGGCACTACGTGTTGCTTGGGTATTCGCTCATTAGGCACGGCATCCTGCTTTATTGCTAATTAAGCTGATTTATGTGTGATTTTGGGCATGCGACGGAAATTCCTGCAGGTTTCTTTACAAATGTTCAACTTGCTACTATACCTTCTTGCTAGTACTAATTATATATATATATATATATATATATATATATATATATATATATATATATATATATATATATATATATATATATATATATATATATATATATATGCGCAAAACAACCACTGTGAAAGAGTAGTGAAATTCCAAGCGCTTTCGTGACTACTCACATTGTCAAGGAAATATGAAAGTAATGCATCAAAGGAAGGCAATTAAAGGGCTTAGACCACACCTCACAGTCAACTCCCACAACAAAGAAACAGCTGACGCGGGACAATACCGGACTCGTAAGAAAAGAGGAACACTGCAGTAGGTCCGCTGGTCCAACTAGACAGGTCCTCCCGACAACCCACTAACAAATTATTCTACCCAAAAAATAAGGTTTATTATTTGTCCAATGTATTATTAAACTCTAACCAAATTTTATTAATTATAAATGAATCTAATATATATATATATATATATATATATATATATATATATATATATATATATATATATGTGTATATATATATGTGTGTGTGTGTGTGTGTGTATTATTGTGACCGCGAACAAGTGGTATTGATCAATAACAACAACAATGCGACTGGCCAAGGATTCGAACACATGGTGCTTTGGCCTGCCTCATAGTGAGCGAAAACCCTACAGGACCACGTAATCTTACAAGACCCAAGCATCCAGCCAAGCTAGGTGGGTGCCTCTGAGCTAATTTCATTCTCCTCCCTGGTTGGTGTACTAGCCTCAACGAGCAGTATTTTATGTTATTGTGACCACGAACAAGTGGTATTGATCAATAACAATAACAGTACACCAAACGGGGAGAACGAAATTAGCTCAGAGGCACCCACTCCAGCAGCCAGTGACCTTCTCGACCACTTCAGCAGCCAGTGACCTCGACCACGCCAGCAGCCAGTGACCTTCTCGACCACTTCAGCAGCCAGTGACCTCGACCACGCCAGCAGCCAGTGACCTGCTCGACCACACCAGCAGCCAGTGACCTGCTCGACCACACCAGCAGCCAGTGACCTGCTCGACCACACCAGCAGCCAGTGACCTGCTCGACCACACCAGCAGCCAGTGACCTGCTCGACCACACCAGCAGCCAGTGACCTGCTCGACCACACCAGCAGCCAGTGACCTGCTCGACCACACCAGCAGCCAGTGACCTGCTCGACCACACCAGCAGCCAGTGACCTGCTCGACCACACCAGCAGCCAGTGACCTGCTCGACCACACCAGCAGCCAGTGACCTGCTCGACCACACCAGCAGCCAGTGACCTGCTCGACCACACCAGCAGCCAGTGACCTGCTCGACCACACCAGCAGCCAGTGACCTGCTCGACCACACCAGCAGCCAGTGACCTGCTCGACCACACCAGCAGCCAGTGACCTGCTCGACCACACCGGTAACTCACTAGAAACCTCGACCACACCGGTAACTCACTAGAAACCTCGACCACACCGGTAACTCACTAGAAACCTCGACCACACCGGTAACTCACTAGAAACCTCGACCACACCGGTAACTCACTAGAAACCTCGACCACACCGGTAACTCACTAGAAACCTCGACCACACCGGTAACTCACTAGAAACCTTGACCACACCGGTAACTCACTAGAAACCTCGACCACACCGGTAACTCACTAGAAACCTCGACCACAGTCAAGGATCTTTGTTTCGAAAAGTTTCCCCTACACAGTAGGCTTCTTCAGTCAAGTACAGAAAGTTGGCGGCGGCGGCAGCAGCTGCGGCGGCAGCAGCAGCGGCGGCAGCAGCAGCGGCGGCAGCAGCGGCGGCAGCAGCAGCGGCAGCAGCAGCGGCAGCGGCAGCAGAAGAAGAAGAAGAAGGAGGAAGAGAAGGAGAAGGAGGAGGAGAAGGAGGAGGAGAAGGAGGAGGAGGAGAAGGAGGAGGAGGAGAAGGAGGAGGAGGAGAAGAAGGAGGAGAAGGAGGAGAAGGATGAGAAGGAGGAGGAGGAGAAGGAGGAGGAGGAGGAGAAGGAGGAGAAGGAGGAGGAGGAAAAGGAGGAGGAGGAAAAGGAGGAGGAGGAGGAGGAGGAGGAGAAGGAGGAGGAGGAGAAGGAGGAGGAGGAGAAGGAGGAGGAGGAGGAGGAGAAGAAGAAGGAGGAGGAGAAGGAGGAGGAGGAGGAGAAGGAGGAGGAGGAGAAGGAGGAGGAGAAGAAGGAGGAGGAGAAGAAGGAGGAGGAGGAGAAGGAGGAGGAGGAGGAGAAGAAGGAGGAGGAGAAGAAGGAGGAGGAGAAGAAGGAGGAGGAGGAGAAGAAGGAGGAGGAGAAGAAGGAGGAGGAGAAGGAGGAGGAGAAGAAGGAGGAGGAGAAGAAGGAGGAGGAGAAGAAGGAGGAGGAGAAGGAGGAGGAGGAGGAGGAGGAGGAGGAGGAGAAGGAGAAGAAGAAGAAGAAGATGTGAAAACGATATAATCCGTCCATCAACCTTGAAGACTACGTCTTCACATCTCTACTGCCAACTTTCTGTACGCGGCTGAAGAAGCCTACAGTGTAGGCGTAACTTTTCGGAATATATATATACCTAACTGTTGCCTATGTGTCTTACTTAGCAACCTGTCGGTATTGTATACCAGATATTAACTCGCTAGAAACCTCGACCACACCAGTAACTCTCAACCACGGTAGTCTTTGGCCTAATCTTAATATTAGCGCACACGAATAGAAAAAAAAATAAACTTATTGTGTCTTGCCTTTTAGCTTCGCCGATTATTTGGCAACAATGAAAAAACACTTAACCTGTTCATTATCTTGTTTAATGTAAATGTTCATTGGCTGGAACACTGACCAGCATTAACCCTGGCATCATAACGACCACTGGACCAGTATTGACATGGGCTGTGGCATTTTTGGCCTCTCGTGTTTGTGGTGGGTAGGTAAATACCTTGTCTTGGTTATCTGCTATGGTTGGACGAGGAAATTAGCTTTTGTATGTTTAAACAAATTTGAAGGAATGATAAAGGTTAGGAATTAATATTTGAGGGTCTCTCTTGGCGTGTGTGTGATGTTTGGTTTGTAAATTTGAGGGAGAGGATGGGATAGTGTGTGCAATTACCAAGTTAACTAGTTCTGAGCTTCAGCTCCTGGGCCCACCTCTTATGTTGGTGGACACTGGAGCTGTATATTTTTTTGTAAAAGATCGTACAATTATAGACACCTTTTACTAACTTGAGCTCTAGTCTTTTTCCACTGTTTATCGTTCTTAGGTAGTAAATATGTCTAATGTCACAATGAGTCATCCGAGTGTTTACACGTTTGTCCCTTTGTTCTAATTCCATTGGTGATGGACAGTCTGTCTCTATCTTGTCTATTCTTCCGATTTTTTTTTAGGTAATGGCCGTTCTCCTTTCTGGAGTTTAATTCGGTGTACTTTTTCTTAGCACACATTTAACTTTTATTTGTGTTTAATTGATTGTTGACGTTACGCCGGTTCAGTCTGTTTTAGGACTAGCCAGAATATTCCGTCTCCCTCCCTCCCCCTCTCTCTCATATATATATATATATATATATATATATATATATATATATATATATATATATATATATATATATATATATATATATATATATATATATATATATAAATATATATATAAATATATATATATATATATATATACATACATACATATAATCAGTGCACCACGCATAAAAAAGATTAGGTACATACAGGGAAAGACTGCGGTCACGGTGAGCAAGATTCGAACCCATGCATGAGACGTGGACTGTCATCCCCCCCCCCCACACACACACTACAAGAAAAAGCTTGCCAATTAGCAGCGTTTAAAAGCATTGGCCAGTATTCTGACTACTTTTAGAGTTCACCTGAGTTATTTATCACAAAATTAATGCACTTTCCTCTCTCATAGCTTTTATAAATCTTTGCATAATTCATATTTATCAAGGTGTTGGTGGACACGTTTTTCTCCGTGTCCTCGGTGCGGACTGCAGCGTCAACACCAAATTCGGTTTAATGAATCCGTTATAGTGTTTTAATTTTCACACTGTCTCTGGCCGGTATATACTATTTACAAAATATAACGACAGTTATTATAATAAGACAAAATATGCGGTTTATGGCGTATTATTGAGAAGTTTCGCCCACCAGGGACACTACAAACTGACCTAATAAAGGCTTGGCGGGCGAAATTTCTTCAGTAAAATGCCATAAACAGCACGTTTTGTCTTATCAGCAAAACATGCTTCTGGCGAGGAATGCAATGGAGCAAAACATGTACCACCATTATGCTGGCTTCAGAAACATTAAGATAAGTTAAGATTTGTTCGAATTTTTATCCTGGGTTAGCCACCCAGGATAGCCCAAGAAAGTCAGTGCGTCATAGACAACTGTCTTATTTCCTTTGAGATCCTTCAGTCTTGTCCCCCAGGATGCGACCCACGCCAGTCGGCTATCACCCTGGTGCCTACCGACTGCTAGGTGAATGGGCAGAGCAGGTATAAGGAAACGTACCCTTCGTTTCGACTTATGCTGTAGACTGAACCACGGACACTCCGTACGTGAGGCGAGAGCGTTACCAATGGAGCCATGTTACGCCGTGAATTTTGTATTGTCAGAGCACCAATTCTTTTGCATGTAGAGAATTAGCTACACGTTGGTGCTTATTGACTAACCGTCATCAAGACAGTAAGATCTAACAGCAGTGTTTGCTTATAGGAAAGTAAGGCAAGAAACAGTGGTGTCGCCTGCGGTAGCGCGAGCAACGTCAACAATACCGGTAGCTCCAGTAGTAGTGGTAACGCCCCAAAAAAAAAAAAATAGTACTATCCGTACCGGTAGCGCAAGCAGTACCGGTAACGCTAACAATGCCTGTAGCGCCAGCAGTAGCGGGTAGCTTTTCCCCACCAGCAGTATCGACAAGTCTCCAACCCGCGAACAAAACCAGGCCAGTTTCCCGTGTTTTATTGAAGCCTTGATCTGCTCGCCATTATCCAGGGCTGAACATCTGCGTTTTTTTGCCTTCAATTACGACGAGGGAGAGGGAAGAGTGAGAGCTTCCATGGGACTCTACCATGACATGCTCTGTCCCAGCCGTACGGGATTGATGAGTTGAGCTTGGGAGTTCACAATTTAGATTTAGTTTAAAGGATTTAGGAAAATAAACTGGGATCTGGAATTAACAACTGAAGGCCTGAGATCAGGAAATGTGTTGAATTACGAGTAAAGATTCTGAGACCATAAAGAATCTGACGTCAGAAATCTGGAAGAAAATTAAATATGGAGCTGCAATGATGGATTTACAAATTAGGGTTTAAATTAGAGAGAACTGGCCATATGGATTAACAAGAACTCATTTAAAATTAAATCCTTTCTAAAAATTTCTCTTGTACATTTAAGGATATATTTTTTATTTATGTTAACATAAAAATTAATGATTTTTTACCAAAAGAACCTTAGGAAACTTACCTAATCTTACTTTAACAAGCGCGATTTAAATTAGCCAAATCCAACTAAATATATTTTACATAAATTTATAATAATTTAATAAACACAATGAAATATTTTTTTCGTTATTCAGAATGATTTTTGCGATATTATTTCATATATATATATATATATATATATATATATATATATATATGGAAGCCAGAATAAAGGGTCCAGAAAAAAATAATATAATCTAATAAAATCATTAAGGCTTGCAGTAGAATAAAATCGCAATTATGCTAAAGGAGGGACTGTGAATGTTCTAGAATTTGAATTTGTAAACGAATGAATTATGACACACACAAAAAAATCTGTATTTATTTAACAGGATAGTCGACAATTATGTGGATTTGCTGGTCACGGTAGGATGACCAAGGGGAAAGGGGAGGAAAGGGTGAAGTAAAGGGTGAGGGGTGAGGCAGATGGGGTGGCAGGAAGGCGTGGGGATGGGAGGGTGGTAGGGGAGGTGATAGGAAAGGTGAGGGGTTCAGGGGAATAGTAGAAGGGTAGAGTGAAAGGAAAGGGGGAAGAGCGAGAGAGATTTAGTAGTAGGGAGTGAAATGTAATATGGGATGAGGTAGGTAATGCGTAGGGGCAATAGGGATGAGTGGAAAGGACAGGGATTAGAATAAGGGACGAGAGAAAGATAAACGATGAAAGAGAGATGAGATGAGAAAAAGGTGACAAATGATGAAAATCAAAGATAAGGGTAGATAAGAGTATGAAGATCTCTGTCCCACAAGGCACAGTACTCGCACCTATCCTGTTTCTTATTCTCATATCGGACATAGAGATGTAAACCACAGCACTGTATCATCCTCTGCAGACGATACTAGGATCTGCATCAGTGTGTCATCCATTGAGGACACGGCAAAGCTCCAAGAAGATATAAACCAAGTTTTCCAATGGGCAACAGAGAACAATATGATGTTCAATGAAGACAAATTCCAACTACTCCGTTATGGAAAACTGGAGGAAATAATAACTAGGACTGAGTATACTACAAACTCCAATCACACAATAGAGCGGAAAAGTAATGTGAAGGACCTGGGTGTGGTAATGTCCGAAGACCTCACCTTCAAGGACCACAACAATGCCACTATCACATCTGCTAGGAAACTGATAGGATGGATAATGAGAACATTCAAGACAAGAGATGCTAAGCCAGTGATGATCTTTTTTAAATCACTTATTCTCTCTAGGCTGGAATACTGCTGTATATTAACATCCCCATTCAAGGCAGGTGAAATTGCAGAACTAGAGAATGTACAGAGAACCTTTACTGCACGTATAAGTTCCATCAAACACCTTAACTACTGGGAGCGCCTGGAAGCACTTGACTTGTACTCACTGGAGCGCAGGCGAGAGAGATATATCATAATCTACATCTGGAAGATTCTGGTGGGACTGGTCCCTAATATGCACACAGCAATCACTCCATACGAAATCAAAAGACTTGGCAGGCGATGCAACATACCCCCAGTGAAAAGTAGGGGCGTCACTGGTACACTAAAAGAAAACGCAGTAAGTGTCCGGGGCCCAAGACTGTTCAACAGCCTCTCACCAGCAATAAGGGGCATTACGGGAAGACCCCTGGTTGTCTTCAAGAGGGAGCTGGACAGATACCTAAAGACGGTGCCGGATCAGCAGGGTTGTGGTTCGTACGTTGGATTGCGTGCGGCCAGCAGTAACAGCCTCGTTAATCAGGCCCTGATCCACCGGGAGGCCTGGTCGTGGACCGGGCTGCGGGGGCGTTGATCCCCGGAATGCCTTCCAGGTAGACTCCAGGTAATCTAGAAGGTGTGTGTGTGTGTGTGTGTGTGTGTGTGTGTGTGTGTGTGTGTGTGTGTGTGTGTGTGTGTGTGTGTGAGAAAGAAAGAGAGAATAAGGCATTGGGAGAGGAGGATGGGGAAAATGGGAAAGGGAGAAAAGTAAACAGCAAAGAGAAAGGAACAAAGAGGAAAAGAAGAAGAGAGTCAGGAGGCAACAGGGAAGAGGAAAGAGAAAGGGGTAAGGGGAATCAGAGAGGAGGAGGTTGTCTACATGGCAGTAAGAGTCTCGTCTATCTTATTCATTGGTTGAGAACAGAGTTGGCAGTGTATGTGCGTATGAGTGTGTATGAGGGAGTGAGGGATGGAGGTAGATCATCTGAGGGAGTGAGGGATGGAGATAGATCATCTAAGGGAGTGAGGGATGGAGATAGATCTGAGGGATGGAGATTATCTGAGGGAGAGAGTGAGGGAGAGAGGGATGGAGATAGATCATCTGAGGGAGAGAGGGATGGAGATAGATCATCTGAGTGAGGGATGGAGATAGATCATCTGAGGGAGTGAGGGATGGAGATAGATCTGAGGGAGTGAGGGATGGAGATAGATCATCTGAGAGAGTGAGGGATGGAGATAGATCATCTGAGGGAGTGAGGGATGGAGATAGATCATCTGAGGGAGTGAGGGATGGAGATAGATCATCTGACGGAGTGAGGGATGGAGATAGATCATCTGAGGGAGTGAGGGATGGAGATAGGCCATCTGAGGGAGAGAGGGATGGAGGTAGATAATCTGAGTGAGAGAGGGATGGAGATGGGTCATCTGAGGGAGTGAGGGATGGAGATAGATCATCTGAGGGAGATAGATCATCTGAGTGAGGGATGGAGATAGATCATCTGAGGGAGAGAGGGATGGAGGTAGATCATCTGAGTGAGAGAGGATGGAGATAGATCATCTGAGGGAGTGAGGGATGGAGATAGATCATCTGAGGGAGTGAGGGATGGAGATAGATCATCTGAGGGAGTGAGGGATGGAGATAGATCATCTGAGGGAGAGAGGGATGGAGATAGATCTGAGGGAGAGAGGGATGGAGATAGATCATCTGAGGGAGTGAGGGAGAGAGGGATGGAGATAGATCATCTGAGGGAGTGAGGGATGGAAATAGATCTGAGTGAGGGAGAGAGGGATGGAGATAGATCTGAGGGAGTGAGGGATGGAGATGGATCATCTGAGAGAGGGATGGAGATCTGAGGGAGTGAGGGATGGAGATAGATCATCTGAGGGAGTGAGGGATCTAGATAGATCTGAGGGAGAGAGGGATGGAGATAGATCATCTGAGGGAGTGAGGGATGGAGAGAGGGATGGAGATAGATCATCTGAGGGAGTGAGGGATGGAGAGAGGGATGAAGATAGATCATCTGAGGGAGTGAGTGAGGGAGTGAGGGATGGAGATAGATCATCTGAGGGAGTGAGGGAGTGAGGGATGGAGATAGATCATCTGAGGGAGTGAGGGATGGAGATAGATCATATGAGTGAGGGATGGAGAGAGGGATGGAGATAGATCATCTGAGGGAGTGAGGGATGGAGATAGATCTGAGGGAGGGATGGAGATAGATCTGAGGGAGAGAGGGATGGAGATAGATCATCTGAGGGAGTGAGGGATGGAAATAGATCATCTGAGGGAGTAAGGGATGGAAATAGATCATCTGAGGGAGAGAGGGATGGAGATAGATCATCTGAGGGAGTGAGGGATGGAAATAGATCATCTGAGGGAGTGAGGGATGGAGATAGATCATCTGAGGGAGTGAGGGATGGAGATAGATCATCTGAGGGAGAGAGGGATGGAGATAGATCATCTGAGGGAGAGAGGGATGGAGATAGATCATTTGAAGGAGTGAGGGATGGAGAGAGGGATGAAGATAGATCATCTGAGGGAGTGAGTGAGGGAGTGAGGGATGGAGATAGATCATCTGAGGGAGTGAGGGATGGAGATAGATCATCTGAGGGAGTGAGAGATGGAGATAGATCATATGAGTGAGGGATGGAGAGAGGGATGGAGATAGATCATCTGAGGGAGTGAGGGATGGAGATAGATCTGAGGGAGTGAGGGATGGAGATAGATCTGAGGGAGAGAGGGATGGAGATAGATCTGAGGGAGTGAGGGATGGAAATAGATCATCTGAGGGAGTGAGGGATGGAAATAGATCATCTGAGGGAGAGAGGGATGGAGATAGATCATCTGAGGGAGTGAGGGATGGAAATAGATCATCTGAGGGAGTGAGGGAGAGAGGGATGGAGATAGATCTGAGGGAGTGAGGGATGGAGATGGATCATCTGAGAGAGGGATGGAGATCTGAGTGAGGGATGGAGATAGATCTGAGGGAGAGAGGGATGGAGATAGATCATCTGAGGGAGTGAGGGATGGAGATCTGAGGGAGAGAGGGATGGAGATAGATCTGAGGGAGAGAGGGATGGAGATAGATCTGAGGGAGTGAGGGATGGAGATAGATCTGAGGGAGAGAGGGATGGAGACAGATCATCTGAGGGAGAGAGGGATGGAGATAGATCATCTGAGGGAGTGAGGATGGAGATAGATCATCTGAGGGAGGGATGGAGATAGATCATCTGAGGGAGTGAGGATGGAGATAGATCATCTGAGGGAGAGAGGGAGTGATATCCCTTTTGAATCACCGGCCTATGGATTTTTTTTTTTACAGGAATTGTTTCCTGTTTATTCACCAGTCTTGTGTTTCCTTTTCCTTTAGTACTTCCCTCTTCCTCCTCGCTTCCCTCTCCATTTTTTCTTACGGATTTACTGTCTTGTGTTTTATAAAATTTTCTCTCTCATCATTACTATAAACCACATCTTCCGTCGTGTTGCTAAGATGGTGTGCAGTAAGCGTTTCCCTCCTGCCTGAGATGCGCGCCACAAATTTTCTCTCAAGTCCCTAACATCCGCTCTAAAATTGTGATAACTTAAGTATTAAAAGTTGCGGCTGTGGCTGGTTCCTTGCTTGCTGCTGCTGCTGCGTCGTCGTCGTCGTCGTCGTCGTCGTCCCCGCCGCCGCCGCCGCCGCCGCCATCACCACCAATGTTTGTCGCTTTATCTCTTTGTAAGCCTTCATCACTTATCTGCTTTAATGCATTATGTCAGTTCTCTCCTATGTTGGCTAATTCATTCAGTTCTTTCTTTACTCTTATTTTAAGCAAATTGGTTCTTCTGCAGTTATTTTTCAAGTTACCCTAAGCTTTGTTGTCTTTCCTCGGCTCATTTATTCTATATAAGAGTCATTTCTGAAACGAATCATAGGG
This sequence comes from Cherax quadricarinatus, assembly GCF_038502225.1. Lineage (NCBI taxonomy): Eukaryota > Metazoa > Arthropoda > Malacostraca > Decapoda > Parastacidae > Cherax > Cherax quadricarinatus. The sequence continues at coordinate 32,571,913 of NC_091295.1, forward strand.
GAACTGATTATTGGTGCTCGATCTGTGGTATCACTGCGGTCTTCTGACTCTCCATGAAGTCCGGCCAGTTGGTGCGGGAGACTTTGGGATCATTAGTTTTGCACGTAACAATAAAACTACTGACATATCTCTGGTGTTGAAGGCTATTCACCGTGTCAAAAAGTCGGGGACAGAATGACTGCAGTCAGTTCAAGATCGCAGTGCATAGTCGAGAGGAGAGTTAACTTAGGCCTTGTAATGTTCTGCGTCTCTCTCAGATCACTGAGTTCAGTACCGGTAAGCCAGTGGCGGGGCCGCTACGGTGGCCGATACACAGTAGTTCCATCGAATATCCTGCATTCACGCGTCCTTAGATACATCCTATTGCTGTATCCTTGATATAGGGTCGGCACCACTGAACGGGGACTTGCCTTAGGACAAGGACTTCTGTCGTAGGGTTTTGTAATATCTCATGAATTGACTAACAACTCACTCCTCTACTTCCTCTCATTCTTTACCTCACTGTGTCTTTCTCACTTCCCTCTTTTTCACCCACCCACCAACTCAAATCCTCCACCATCTCCATTTTTTAGCAACCGCTTGCCTTCTTTCCCACCTCTTCTCGCTCACGTTTTTTTACGATCAACGTGAGTCCGAAAACTTTGAGGATGTAATTATTTCAAGATGAAAGTATTTACACTGGGTAATCAAAATTCCATTTTTTTTTATTCCTCCTCGACCCTCACGGAAGAAATGACATGTATGTTGAGCCATCTCCTTGAAGAGTTTTGCAGAGACGTGAGGGGTGAGGGAAGACCATCAGAGTAGATCATGGCGTCCAACTGGAAACGAGAAGATGGAGGGAGGGAAAAATGAAGTCAGCAAGAAGCGAATGGTGGAATCAAGAGAGGGAAAGGTGAGAAGTAAAGTAAAATGGATAAGCATACATGCCATCTTTTGGATACTAAACAAGTTATGATCATGGCTCCTGGACCCACCTCTACTTACGACTGATTACACTAGCTCCTAGCCTCTTAGGCCCTATCATACATTTATATCAGAGCAGTATATTAAGTCTAGTCTGCCTCCACCACTTCCTCATCCTCCTCATCCAGGTCGTTCCATTTTCTAAACAACCTAAGATGAAAATGTGCTTCCTGAGGACTCTGCAACTATCTCTCACTTCCATCTGTGCCTCTTCTTCCCAAGACCCGCATTCGTAAAGTCAGCTCATCATAGTCCTATCAGTATCGAGTACATCTTGTCTTTCCTGGTTATTCTACTCTAATGGTATATAATTTTGGTCTTTTTGGCTTGTATACATGTGCTTACGCATCTGAGAACGCACAGGCTCTCTGTGGTGTGTGCATGAATACATGGTGTGCATGACTAAGTGACTTTGATATCTGTGTTTATTTCTTTTATTTCTGTATTGATATATAGTGTACTGGTGTGTATGTGTGTCTGTACAACACCCCCGTTTAATTCGCCATTTATGTAAACTAAACGGTTGTGAATTATGTTCGTGAATTGCGTACCTGTGTCACGAAAAAGTCATGCTGTGTGCTCACCTCCATCACGAAACAATCATGCTGTGTGCGTACCAGTTTCGTGCAAGTGTAGCTGTGATCATTGTTCCTCTGTATGCTGAATATAAAGTAATTCGTCTCGTCTCCCGTGTGTCCCGATCTGCAGTAGAACACCATCATTATGGACGGTGTGAACTGTGGAGTGTTTCTCGTAAAGCAGCTAATGTAAATAGATTCTAAGTAAAACACACACACACAAACACACACACCTCCATACTGCACAGACACGAAAGTAAACAATGTCAGAAAACTGCAAAACAAAAATTCGAAAGACACAAAAAAATGAGACACACTCATCAGTAGAAGAAATACCCCTCATCAGGTGCCCTGCAACACACCAGTAAGCTAAAGGGATTTAGGAGGACCTAAGAAGCAGTAAATTAGCAAGAGAGCTCAGGGAGACGAGACAGGGCTTACTAGACTGATAAGAGAAATCAGGTTAGTGTAGTTCCCCCCCCCTCCGGAAGTGAGTACCAAACGATCATTACAGAACAAGTGATATGGCCTCTCAGTCTGACCTCATAATAACTGGTGACATGACCTTACAGTAATTAGTAACTTGATCTCACAGTAATTAGTGACTTGACCTCACAATAAAATAATTAGTTGTGTTTTGTGGCGCTGAAAAGAGAAGTGGAAGTCAAATTTTAGAACCTAAAAGTTAGAGATAACGGAGAGAGAGAGAGAGAGAGAGAGAGAGCGAGCGAGCGAGCGAGCGAGCGAGCGAGCGTGAGGAGCGCACCCACACTTGCAGACACACACACACACACACACACACACACACACACACACACACACACACACACACACACACACACACACACAAACACACATACAAACACATACACACACACATATACACACACACACACACACACACACACACAAACACACACACACACACACACACAAACACACATACAAACACATACACACACACATATACACACACACACACACACACACACACACACACACACACACACACACACACACACACAAACACACATACAAACACATACACACACACATATACACACACACACACACACACACACACACACACACACACACACACACACACACATGCACACGCACACTGAGCTATGACAATGGTGGATGGCAATTGGGTAATTAAGTTCTTAATACTGGAGAGTGGCTAGGAAATAAACAGGTGAGTTGGTGCCTAAATTGGTAGTTAAAAGCTGTTAGGTGATAACAGGAAGAGAACGAGATAATGCAGTGGTGGTCGTACATTATGGTCGTGTACTGTGTGACGGTCATGCGCTGTGTTGGTCGTGTACTGTGTGACGGTCATGCGCTGTGTTGGTCGTGTACTGTGTGACGGTCATGCGCTGTGTTGGTCGTGTACTGTGTGACGGTCATGCGCTGTGTTGGTCGTGTACTGTGTGACGGTCATGCGCTGTGTTGGTCGTGTACTGTGTGACGGTCATGCGCTGTGTTGGTCGTGTACTGTGTGACGGTCATGCGCTGTGTTGGTCGTGTACTGTGTGACGGTCATGCGCTGTGTTGGTCGTGTACTGTGTGACGGTCATGCGCTGTGTTGGTCGTGTACTGTGTGACGGTCATGCGCTGTGTTGGTCGTGTACTGTGTGACGGTCATGCGCTGTGTTGGTCGTGTACTATGTGACGGTCATGCGCTGTGTTGGTCGTGTACTGTGTGACGGTCATGCGCTGTGTTGGTCGTGTACTGTGTGACGGTCATGCGCTGTGTTGGTCGTGTACTGTGTGGTGGTCGTGCACTGTGGTGGTCCTGCTCTGTATGGTGATCGTGCACTATGGTGGTTGTGCACTTTGTTGGTTGTGCACTGTGTGATGATCGCGCACTGTGATAGACGTATACTGTATGTTGATTGTGCACTTTGTGGCCATGGTCGTGCACTGTGTGCTGTTGGTAGTGCACTGTGTGGTCTTATACTGTGTTGTTGGTCGTGCAGTGTAGTAGTGGTCATACACTGTGGCCGTGGTCGTGCACTATGCACTGTTGGTCACGCACTGTATGGTTAGTCGTGCTCTTTGTAGTGATGGTCGTGCACTGTGTGCTGTTGGTAGTGCACTGTGTGGTCATGGTCGTGCATTGTATGTTGTTGGTCATGCACTTTGTACTGTTGGTAATGCACTGTGTGATCGAGGTCGTGCGCTGTGTAGTGGTGGTCATGCACTGTGCATCACTGGTCGTGCAATGTGTGCTGTTTGTTGGTCGTGTTCCGAAATTAGGTTGACGAGCTTGTTATAGTATATTCTGGTTTGAACTCAGATTAAGTCGCAATAAGCGACTGTCAATGAATAAACACAAAGATGGAGAGGAGACTCGCATGGACCTGTCAGTTTCGGGACCGCGGTTCGAGCCTCCCGTCCATCCTTTCCGTTCATTCATATTCTGGTATGTTTAGCTTGTGTTTACAGGTAACACTAGTTTGGGAATCATGGTTCATCATATCTTGGTATTCGCGACAGTTTACTTTTTCGAAATCAAGACGATCTTGCTCTCATTTAATTATACTTGATTACTGTTTCACGCGAAACTATGGAAAGCAGGGCACCAGTATACAGTTCCTGGTGATTAAGAGAAACGTTTCTCCACGTGGGAGTGAGTGGTGAAGTCACTCGTGGCGAAACGTTTCCTTAAATAGATATCCAGAATTGTACGCAAGTGTCCTTTCCCACAGTTAGTCGGCTTCACCAAAACATTTACAACCATGTGAAGCTGTGAGCCGAGACGACGCGGATTGCTTTTCTTTGAAACGCATTCAGCTTTTTCTTTTTTTTATCTTAATTTAGAGTAGAATTCTGAATTTTCGGGTTATGCTCGTTATTATTTTGAGATATTGGCAGTCTCTTCAGTTACCTGTATATGGCTGTAGTATTTCTGCAGCCCCTCCTCAATGTAACAAACGTTGTTCTTGTTGTTCAAAGCGTTAAAGAACCCCTTTCTTACAATCTATAGCTGAAAACACAGGTTTCAGATCCCGCAGGCTCGAGGATTGAGGTCATTAGCTCTTGGAAAAAAAAGCGTATGTTAAACATACAACGTCCTGAACAACTTCCTCGACGACAGAATGAATATTTATAATAATTATTTTGGGTATGACAGCAGTGTTAGCTGCTGGCACTGGGTTTATTCTGCACTTCATCTGGTATCTATCAGTATCTCCGTTTGTTAGAGTAATTTAGGATGTCTCAAAAGTTCGGAGAATTTATACAGAATGTTTACATGCGGTACATGATCTTATATTTCCTAGCTCGGCTGTATCACTTTTCTCGAAGCCTTGTAGCAGCAGGGATCGAATCCCAACTTACTTAGTTGTGGTGTGTATTAGTGTTTTGCCTTTTTTTTATCGTTAAGTCAGTGTTATTGATGTTCACCCATACATGCGATGGCTATTAGATGTGCATACTTGTGAATATAGACGTACGTGCGTGCGTTTAGTCAGAGTTGTACTCATAGAGTTGAGGTTGTGTGGCGAGTCTTCGCTTTTGACACCGTCTACTGACTTTCAGCCGAATACCAGTGATGGCTCTTAGCCTCTCGGACCCTATCAAATATACAGAGGAGTGTGTACCTATGTTAGCGTGTTGTTGAGCTCCAGCTCCTGGTGGGAGGATCTTGGTACAGGCAGACACGTGACATATGAATGCATATTTCCATTAACGTGCATGTATTTGAAGAAGCCAGTATTCGCATCTGCCATATACTGTAAAACACACGAACACACACACACACACACACACACACACACACACACACACACACACACACACACACACACACACACACACACACACACACACACCTACCTTTCCTCACTCCCATCTTTCCTGAAACAAAAGCAAAACAGCATGCAATGTACAGCGATGTATTGTCGGTTGAGAAGAGACCCTACGTCCATCCCCACGTAATACATTTACATGACCAATTACCAAATACAAAGCATATTGTTGTGGCCCTCCCGAGGCTCTTGTGTGACGGGAGAGAGACAATGTGTGGATGGGCAACAGTTCCGCAACCTTGTGCTCCATCTACTTCCATCCACCGAGGGACATAGAGGAGTACATGGTTCTCCTCCCTCCTGTAATTCACGTAGCTGCGTTTCTCTGATACTGTCATAGCTTACGATTGGCTGAGTTAGATGATAGAACGGATAGGGAACAAGGGAGGGGTTGGGGTGTGTTGGTTGGAGAAGGAAGTGAGAGGAATGGGGTATGGAAGAAGGGATACCGAGGGAAGGAGGGTAGGTGATAGGCTGTTGAGGTCGGGGTATGGCGGAGGAAACGTGGACGAACTATGAAGAAAAGGGGGTAGAAAGGAGGATGGGCTGTGGAGGGAGGGCAGAGGGTAAAGAAATTGGGAGGGGAGGATTGATAAACGCTGTAGAGGAGACGATACAGAAGGGGAACGGGCTCTAGAAGAAGGACTGAACACATGGACTCCAGGCTGAGGGACTGATCACCTCATACTCTTCCTCTCCTTACACCTTTCTGCTTTGTGTTGGACTGATGAAGCCACTGTGTGGCGAAACGTTTCCTCAGTAAAGATTCCCATATGTTGCATAAGTGTCTCAATCTTCAAGAGGGAGTAAAGGAGGGAGACGCGCTCTAGAGAAAGGTAGACAGAGTATGGACGAAGGGTACAAGTTATGGAGTAGGGAGCTGGAAAAGAAAAAAAAATATGGTGCTTCTGGGGTGAGAATGTTGTGTGTGTGTGTTTGAGAGGGGAAACAAGGTTAGTGTTTGAGTAGGTTGAATGATCCATTCTCCCTCTTCTATTGCAACAATATCTGTATTTACTGCAGAAACCCTTATATTGTTATGCTAACACCATAACGTGTAAGTGGCGTCAACCTTCTCTTTATAATCAGTTGTAATCTGTGTGTGCTTAGTTAAAACTGATGAACTTGCAAACTATATAAAAAAATGAAAGCGAAGCAACGTTTTTAATTCTTTAAGCAATAAATTTCAGCCCAACGAAGCAAAATATTTGTTGGTTAATCGAGTTGTAAACACGGGAAGAAATTACCAGAATTAACTGAGAGTAATACCGTACACACACACACACACACACACACACACACACACACACACACACACACACACACACACACACACACACACACACACACACACACACACACACACACTCACACACACACACACACACAAGTAGGTTAGTTAAATAACTGTCTTCACCTCTGTGACTTACATAGCATCACTTTAGAGTCGTCCATATTACAAACAGCTTTGTTTGGGTACAGAGGTCTGTTCCTGTTTGAGTTCTTATAGTTAGTGAGTTAGGTTTAAAGCCTGTCGACTTCAAGTGAGCTATTAAGACCGCAATTCACCTATATTTATATAGTCTAATAGTTAAGAATACTTACACGTAGAAATCAAAGTAAACTATAAAAACACTGAGGGGTAACTTAGGTGAATTCATTTGTATTTTTTTAATTATTTGTGGCTTCGCAAATTCTTTGTAAAGGCAAGACCAACTGACTGATAAGACACCATGGCAGAATGTGAACATATTAACCAAGAATTTAATATAAAAAAAAATCTGAGCTATTTTTTAATTTGTATACTTTTTTTGTACAATTTGTGAATGAGTAGTTGCTAGGGAGGAAGAGTTAAAGAGAGAAGTGAGGATTCACAAGCCTTCGTTTTAACCGTGGTTTTTAGATTGGTTTGGTGACAGACGGGTGAAATGTGCTTTTTGTATTTCAGTTTTGTTCCCATACTCTGATTCGTCACTTGGGTAGGAAGGAACGGAAGGAAGGAGGGGAAGAGAAAGAGGTAAGGGAGGGTGGATACGAGAAACTCTTCTGTCCTCCCTTCTATTGTCATTGTATGTTAAGATTAAGGGTGAGGGGGAGGGGTAGAGGCAGTAGGGGGCGTATTTACACATTTTGGAAATTAATAATAGTCTAGGAGCTGATACAGAAATCCTTGAGGTAGATAGGTGTGTGTGTGTGTGTGTGTGTGTGCTAGGTTAGAAGAGAAAGGGGGCTGAGGAGAAAAGACAAATGGGGAGGAGAGGGGATGTAATAGAAATTTACAAGGTTTAGTTTGGATGTAGTTATAATGAAGAGTCGATACGCAAATTCTGTGTGAACTTTTCTTAGTAATACGTAAATGACTTTAGTAATACGTAAATGACCTTAGCAGCAATGAATAAAAGTTATACACTGTCCACTCTGCTAGAATATTGTTAGACGAAACCTCACATTGTCTAATAAGAATACCATCTTAACCTTGTATAAATCCCTCCAAATAAAATAATAATTGGCCTTTACAAAATTCCTGCCGCAGAAGTCTGAAGGGCCAACACATTGTGAACAAACAATGATTTCCAATTTGTATTCAGTTGTGATTTGCGAATGAAAAGAAGTCACTTGTTGTCCTGGTTGTAATTACAGTAAACGTCAGAGGGACGGAGGGAGCAAAAGGCCATGCGAACTAACATTTGGACTTTTCCCAGTTTAATGTACTTTTCACTGAATTTTCTAACCAAATGAGGTCCAAAATTCTGGTGAAAAGTCAGGTGGCTCTTCCCCCCCGCCTTTGTGTGTGTGTGTGTGTGTGTGTGTGTGTGTGTGTGTGTGTGTGTGTGTGTGTGTGCGTGTGTGTGTCACTCAGGTAATGAAAGGATGTGAAAGCCAGTGGATAATCTTACTTTCTAATTTGAAAACCATATTTTTTTTCTGACCCTTGGGGATATCAGTAATGAAATGCTTGGCATACTCCTTTCGTTTGTGACAATGAAAAAAAATACATGGGAAACATGGCACTCGACCAGCAAGAACATTTAAGAAAGTGACACGAAAGCCATTATTGTAGGAAATGGATTATTGTGGGTGTGTAATCTATGCTATGTCCGTGATCGTGTTCTGTGAAAGCTTATGTCAAACAGCTTCAAAAGGTATAAATTATGACTTGGGCTCCAATAACTGTTGACATCCCACGATACCTGCACCACAAACAGAGCAACCGAGGGTAGTGAGCACCTCTCTTCAGCACCTCCAGTAAAACAAAAAAAAAAATACAATACTAAACTCACTCTTAATTCTGGTGATACGCACTTGCACAGTAATTACCTGAGTGTTTTATTTGTGGTGTTTGAAGGGTCGCCTGCACGGTGGCAGCTCTTGTTAATGTTTCAAGTAAAAATGACTAATCAAATGACACGCGGAACTCGACCCCCAGGACCTCCTCCACTCTTCCAACCACTCCTCTTCCCCCAATGTCCATGAAAAGGCTGAAGCCAAATAACAGCGTGCGGGGATCATAGGGCTCATTTCAGCATGTCACAGTCTGCAAATAGTCGTGCAACAATGGCCTCGTGCAATTGCCCTTCGCAACGTACAATCATATTCATTTCATTCATTATTTCAAATCCATGGAAGGAACCAGACTCGTTCCCCTCCCTCTCCACCACAGTCCACGGAACAAGGCGGCTCGCCAGACAATTCATCCTCGGGGTTACCTGTCACACATGTAGATAACGTTAACTACTACTACTATTTAAAAAAGTCATATCTCGTTTAACGACCTTCAGAACCAAAACAGATGAGGGGTTTAGATTATTTGGCCATAAACATGACTGTACAGTAAGTCTAAACGCTCTAAACGTATAATTTCACGAAAGATTTAGTTCGAAAGTTCTGAAATATACTTTGTCTAGTGCTAGGAGTTCAAGGGTCCCTAGAGCAAGTTCTGGCCAGTTCTGGACCCTAGAGCAACGTTCTGGCTAGTCCTGGTCCCTAGAGCAAGTTCTGGCAGTTCTGGTCCCTAGAGCAAGTTCTGGCCAGTTCTGGTCCCTAGAGCAAGTTCTGGCCAATTCTGGACCCTAGAGCAACGTTCTGGCCAGTCCTGGTCCCCAGAGCAAGTTCTGGCAGTTCTGGTCCCTAGAGCAAGTTCTGGCCAGTTCTGGTCCCTAGAGCAAGTTCTGGCCAATTCTGGACCCTAGAGCAACGTTCTGGCCAGTCCTGGTCCCCAGAGCAAGTTCTGGCAGTTCTGGTCCCTAGAGCAAGTTCTGGCCGGTTCTGGTCCCTAGAGCAACGTTCTGGCCAGTCCTGGTCCCCAGAGCAAGTTCTGGCAGTTCTGGTCCCTTGAGCAAGTTCTGGCCAGTTCTGGTCCCTAGAGCAAGTTCTGGCCAATTCTGGACCCTAGAGCAACGTTCTGGCCAGTCCTGGTCCCCAGAGCAAGTTCTGGCCAGTTCTGGTCCCTAGAGCAACGTTCTGGCGACTCACTCACAGCAGCTTCCCATGCAACTCATTTTCCGAAAATGATTATAAAAAGCAAATGAGTATTTGTTTCATAATAATAGCCCCTTTTATGATGGTCATGCATACGAAGTGAGTTCATGTATGTATGTGAGACTGGGAGTGTACATGCGTGAATGTGTACATGTTAACCTCGTTTGAGTGCATGTCGTTTGTATGCCCATGTACTGTACTAACATCAGTTTGTACTTATGTTAGTGTTTGTTAATAATTTGCTAAACCTGTAATCACGTCGCGGACAGGTGACTGACAGTGACAGGCAGACAGACGTCGGAGGCAGATAATTTTTGCATCACGAATTCCTTATTGCCCTCTTACCAGACCCGTGTTGGTACAAGAGGCGAAAGAGGATTGTTTTCTGTCCAGCATATTAAGCTCTCAGGATTTGTGCATAGTTGTGCAAGTTATCCAGATTATTGCAGAGAAAAGGGAAAACAAAAAGAGCATATCTTTAATATCTCAAGCTCATGTAGGGCAGTACCAATAGTATTTGTAAACAGAGTCAGGTGTTGATTGGTAGGTATACGTGATTATCTATCGGTTGACACCTATTCAGTGTTGCAGGAGCAGAGCTGTGTTCTCTTTGTCAGGTCGGGTTAGGTAAGATTCGTCAGGAAAGAGGACAAGTTTTCCTGACGCGGGTCGTAGTCAAATGATGACCCGCCGCTGGAGCCTTTGTTCATCTGACTGACTTACCGGTCCACTCCTACAGAACGTAGGTTAAAGAACACGCCACCCTCTCGTGAATATCATGTCAGCTATTACACTCTCATTAATTAAGAAATATTTAATAATATCCGTTTTGGATCCGGCGGTTCTAGGGATCGGTCTGGCGGCTTCACCGGCTTGACCCCTCCAAAGTTAAATCTAAATTTCGATTGTCAAAAATCTTCTCAAGCACATCCTGTATTTAGATATTGGCTTGTGAAGGCTGCTGTTAGCTAAATTACATGTTACTGTAAACTAATCAATCACACTTTTTTTTTTTTACTTTCTCCAAGTCATGCTTAACAACATGCGTTATTTCCAACAGAATGATATTTTTTTTATGAAGTGGGTTCAGGTAATTTATATAAAAGATTTATTTTTCTAGGATATCAGTAGTTTAGTATTGATGAGTTGCCGTCTCTCGCTGAACTCCCTTAGTGTTGGGGGGGAGGGGGCAGGTAAGTGCATAATGAAGCTGGTTATAAGGTGGTGTTGAAGTGCTTCTCCTCATTCGTGCTGCCCTGTGGATAAATTCCTCTCTTGAGTTTATCAGCAGTCGTGAATGTTTGTGCACCTTTCCTGCCTCCCCTCTCTCTCTCTCTCTCTCTCTCTCTCTCTCTCTCTCTCTCTCTCTCTCTCTCTCTCTCTCTCTCTCCCCCCCACACACATATTTTCGTACCTTTTCCCTTTATCCCTACCACACCGGCTCCTCCTCCTCCTCCTCCTCTCCAGTCCCTCCTACTCTATCCCTTTCTTCGTCTTCCTCCTCTTCCTACCCTCGTCTGCCACTTTACTCCCTGTCGCCAGCCCCGTGCCCCCTTGCTTGCATCTATCCCTCCTACGCTTGCCCCTTTTCCCTCGCATGCCCCCTTTTTTTCAAAAGGCTCTCCTTCTCTTGCCCCTTCCGTAGTTGTCCTCTCCCCCTCCTTCGTCTTCCCCCTCTTTCGTCTTCCCCCTCCCTTGTCTACCCCTTTCCAAACATACATCTCCCATAATCTCGTGTCTCAATTCTCCCTTCTGTGGGAAGGAAGGACAACGTCTCCCTTACCTTAATAAGGAAAGAAACGGAGTGGTAGGAGAAGAAAGAGAGAGGGAGGGAGTGTTGACAGGAGGGAGAGGAATGGAACGGTGGATAGGCGGGAAGGATGTCTACCGATGACAATGGGAGGAATGGCCTTGTGTTCTGCTTCCTACTCGCTGTGCAGAAAATGGTCGAGATCAGCACTGAATAAATGTCATCTTCAACAGACACAAAGCAAGAGGAATTAAGAGGGAGACTCCTCTAATTATAACGTGACTCAAAACGTCAAAAAAAAAGACGCTGGAATTACTGGGATCACCACCACCATCTTGCAATGGTCTCTCCTCATCTCTCTAATTAGGGAATTTTTCTACTCTACGAAACTGGAATGAAAGGAAGAGGGTAAAAAAAATAGTTAAGATTTAATGTGTTTTTCTCCATCATCATTATCTTTTTTTTTTTTTATGGGCAGAGGCTATCAACCTCGGGTAATATATGGAATTAATTGCAGAGGGAAAAAATTGGTATATTTTGTTCAGCTCCGTGGTGCGAAATTCACCACAATCCTCAACGCAGGAGTTACGGGACTAAAGTTAGGAGGCGCAATCGTTCAATTTTCTTATGCATTTACTGTGTGTGTGTGTGTGTGTGTGTGTGTGTGTGTGTGTGTGTGTGTGTGTGTGTGTGTGTACGTACGTACGTACGTATGTTGCAAACATACGATCGCAAACACGCGATCAACAATGCACAGCATATTTTTGCCTTGTCTTCCCCATTCACCCTTACATAATAAATATTCAGGGATCAGGCTGTATTGTTAAGTAATATTACCCGTATAACAGTATTGAAAATATAATTTAAAAAAAAAAGTAGAGGAAATGATAATATTGACGATGTATTAATCCCAATTCAAAAACACACTTTCGCTTTTCACTCTCCTTTCTTGCCCTTTACTCTCATGAAGTTGCTAAAATTATTACAAAAAAATAACAGAATTATGAAATAGGAAATAATTTCTCATTTTACAGTTTATCCAAACACGTTATTGAGTCAGAATTACTCATGAAACCCATAACCAATGGCTTCCTGTTTTTCAAACACATCATTTTCATCACAGTGCCCCAGTTTTAAGATGTAATTAAAGCAGGCGACATGCCCTATGTTTACCAATCAGTAACTAGGTATCCAGGCATTAGAAGACTTCTGCGTCACATCCTGTGTCTTGATAGTTCTGATCTCCCGTCCTTCAAGATATGGCTGTGGAGATGTCTTTCGGCCAGAAGCTTGTTTGGTACTACGTTTGATCTTGAAGTGCTTTATCGGAATGAGTTTATCGGAATCAGCTTTTCGTTTCTGTCTTGGCCTTTTGCAACACCTCAGCAATTTGCAACATTAACGAGTTAAAGGAGGAAATACCTGCACGATGTATTCATGCATTTATATCCCTGTACTAAAAGTAGAAAATACTGCTTCCTGATTATGAGTTAATATAATGGAAGATTGGTAAACACATTTGTTTACACTTCGGAATTTTAACTCAAATCGCTGGTCACGTAGATCCTTCTCTTCAAGAGTGTGGCATAATACAGGAATCAAAGGCAAGTGGGTTTATTTTAACACACTAAATTGGATAAAATGTCTTGATACACTTCATACTGAGTATTGAATTACCAAAGAGGACACTTAAAATGGCAATTGCTTCTCCACTCGGAACGTTGGTATTACAGTGACTTGTGTATTATTTAGAAAGACAAAGATCACGAGTTGCTGAGCAAAAGGAGTTTAGTGAATTTTCCTGACGAATCTCGCATAACTTGTGTATGTTGGATAACATTGCTACAACTGCGAGGGTATGGTAACTTACCGTGATTCAAACAATATTTTAATAACGAATGGAGAAATAATATCAAATCTGTTCTGGTGTAGCAACGAATCGCAGTGCCTTGACCCTTGTTTAATGAATGATACTCTGTCGAAACAATGACTAAGAAACAACGTCTGATTCCCTTCAATAGAGGTGCCTTGATGACGGTGGAGGGCTCTTGATCCAAGAAATTGGAGCTACCCTGTCCTCCCTTTGGTCAAACCTGATTACCCTTTTCTCCCTAGGCGCTGTACGGTTCTTCAGGGTTTAGCGCTTCCACATTATTATTGTGATATAATTAAGACTGACACCCACTTTGGTATATCATCCTGGCATTGGCCTTGTTATACAGAAAATTATATATATATATATATATATATATATATATATATATATATATATATATATATATATATATATATATATATATATATATATATATATGAGCAGCTATTGAGTGCAGATGACAACTTTGTAGCCAGCCTGAACTAACAACCATAACTGAACTATCATATCGTATCGCTAGCGTTACGATTGTTGTATAAGAACAATATCGTAGTGATTGACATAGTCCTTGCTATAACGATCTATAACTGTATGCCACTGACACAAAGCTGCTACAACGACCCACTACGTAACTATTGCATTACGAATCAATCCCAAGTTACATTACCAGAATGCCTCATAACCTAACGACCCTAGTGGTTACCAATAACCAGTAGGGGTCGTTTGGTTATTGGTAACCACTAGGGTCGTTATGTTATTTGCCAATACCCTAACGACCCTAGTTTTTATCAATAACTTAATGACCCTAGCTTTAACCAGTAATTAACGACCCTAGTGTTTACCAGTAACTAGAAACCATGTAGTTCCCACAGTCTAACGAACCTTGTAAAACTTCTCATAGCCTAACGATCCCTTTAATACTAACTTCCCATAATCTAACCCTATTATTACTACAAATAACAAATCTTATACGACCTCCTGCAACCTAACGACTGGTATGGCTTTCGTAACATAACTACTCCGGTAAAACTACCGATAACCTAACAACCAAACGACTCTGTTCTAACGAAACAATTGACATCGCTCACCATAAAGCCATCAAGACCGGACCCTCCGTTTTAATGATTAATTTTCTCAGCAATTTTCCTGTTGACAGGACAATTACGAGCCCACCAACGGGACGAACAAACACACTCACTAGAATTATTTTTTGGGGGGGTTGGGGTGAGGAGTGCGATTATTTTTTTTTTTTTAAAAATCAGGTGGGTTTTAGGTCATCTATACTAACGATGGTTTTCTGCATTTCTGCTCCCTCTTTCCCCCTTCGTCAAAACACAATATTTCACATAGTACATAATTACATGTGTAGAAATTACCAAAGTGAAAAATTAGAACACTGAATTAATGATCTTAAAGTAATGGATGTCAAGGGGCTTTAAACACCACAGATAACGCTATATATAGAAGTCATAGAAATGCTATGTAATCGTATTTCATATCTGAGATAATTGGCTTTTATTTACAAATTTGTGCTCCTCATAAGCTCGCCGTGGCGAAAGCAACATATGCTGCATTATCAGCATTATTGCCATTAGGTGAATATGACAAACTTTTTTGTTACTTGGGCAGTAAATTCTCTGTAGTCAATACAAGGTGGTGTGAGTCATCAAAACAACACGTGCGCGCGCGCGCACACACACACACACACACACACACACACACACACACACACACACACACACACACACACACACACACACACACACACACACACACACACACACACACACAGCTAAGGGGAATGTCCTGTGAAGAAAGGTTGAGGGAAATCGGCTTGACGACACTTGAGGACAGGAGGGTTAGGGGAGACATGATAACGACATACAAAATGCTGCGTGGAATAGATAAGGTGGATAGAGACAGAATGTTCCAGAGAGGGGACACTGAAACAAGGGGTCACAATTGGAAGCCGAAGACTGAGACGAGTCACAGGGATGTTAGGAAGTATTTCTTCAGCCACAGAGTTGTCAGGAAGTGGAATAGCCTAGCAAGTGATGTAGTGGAGGCAGGAATCATACATAGCTTTAAGATGAGGTATGATAAAGCTCATGGAGCAGGGAGAGAGAGGACCTAGTAGCGATCAGTAAAGAGGCGGGGCCAGGAGCTGAGTCTCGACCCCTGCAACCACAATTAGGTGAGAGCGCGCGCACACACACACACACACACACACACACACACACACACACACACACACACACACACACACACACACACACACACACACACACACAGTGTGTGCAACCGGTGTAGCAACCGGTGAAGAGGCGGGGCCAGGAGCTAAGACTCGACCCCTGCAACCACAAATACTTGAGTACACACACACCGCGCTCGCAAACATACGCACACAAACGTACGCACGCGCGCACACCTACCTTCTAGCTGAGAACCAGCTTTCCCTCTATTTAGTCTGTTTACCTTTAACTAAGCACCGCTAAGTTCCCAACTAGCCTATAGTTCGGAGAGGAAACTTTAAAAATTTCATTTGATCTTGGGCCATTGTAACTGGCGCCTCCACACCAGTCCAAGACGGACAGGTATCAGACATCTATTTTTTTTTAAGAAGTGTGGTTGGTTGCGATTTTTTTTTTAGCCACGGTACTGTGGCTTTTATTATTTGATCTATAAAGTGTTTAATGATTAGCATCATGTCTACTAAGTTTTAATGGTGATTTCTCATGCTTCATTCTCTTGGTTAGTGTTTACAGTGGACTTGTATTCCCTTCTCTTCTCACAGTTAGTAGAGAACGAAGCATTAAACAACAGAATTAAATTTCTGCCAGCGAACAACTCAACCCACCATATTAATGAGTTTGATCATCGACAGGATGAGTTAAACCACCAGAGAGAAAGATTATACATTGCTACACGAGAAAGCTTCTATTTGAGCTACAGATTTTAAGATCGTCTTACTGACGAGTTAATGTTATCGTTATTAGAAAAGAGAAATTTTACAATAAGGAGTAAAAATTATAATTATAACCATATTTTTTTCAGAGGGGTAGAAGCTTATGGGTAGACAGAATAATTGTCCAGGTCCAGAGAGGAAGGGACACGGGAGAACGTGACACAAGCGCAGACAAGTGGTTATTAATGCATACTCCTCTATAATGGCTACCGTCACCCTGAAACGAAGAAGCTCGTATTCGTAACAAGTGGTGTGTATACTGGCTATCTTAAGGAAGCCCTTGATCTGCAAGAATCACGGTGTTAAGCTTTTAAGGCGAGATGTAGATCTCGGGGTAGAGGTTCCACCATATAATCAAGAGTACTGATGGCAACATCTTCCGTCCCTCTTCCTTTCCTCATTCCGTCTCGCCCCCCCCCTCCTCTTTTCCCTATTGCTTTTCCTCCTCCCCCACTCCTTTCCACCCTTCTGACATCGCCCTGTAAGACAACTCTTGCAGTGGTAGTCGCTGGAGCGAGGCGGTGCAGAGAGAATTACAGGGAAGGAGGTAATTACATACTGTCTCCCTCTACTGTGCAATATCTGAAATCATATATTCAGTTGTGGGATGGAATCGTGTATGGTACGTGGGGGGAAAAGAGGGGAGGGGTATACTGGAGACGGGGAAAGTAGGATTGAGGATTCTGTGGTAGAAGGGAAGGGTGGGGGGAAAGGGACTTTGTGTGTGTGTGTGTGTGTGTGTGTGTGTGTGTGTGTGTGTGTGTGTGTGTTATAGAGTGGGGGGTGAGTAAAGAGGATTGGGGAGTGTATGGGAGAGTGACAAGCGTGATTAAGAGTTGGGGAGAGGAAAGAAAAAGGGATCGGTTTGTGTATGGGAGAAGTGGGAGGGGAAAAAACTATTGGAGCGTGTACGGTGAATGATAAAGGGGGATAAGGGACTGTATGATGGAGGGAGAAAATAGATTGGGGATATTTAGGGAAATTATACATAGGGAGGGAGACTGAGTGTAGGTGCTACATAGAGATATAGAATGCATCGTGGAAGAGAATAGTAGTAAACAATGGGCTTAAAATGGAGGGAATGATGTAGGAAGCGATAGAGGGAAAAATTAGTGCAATCAGATAGTGGATTAGAGTGAAGGCTCAGGAAGGAAGAAGAGACAGTAGAAGACGAAGTAACGGATTTCAGAGAGAGCAGAAATAGTCAAAAACTCGCAAGACTCGAAAAAAAGAGAAAAGCAGAGAAAGGAGACATATAAAAGAATGCTGGAGTACGATGGGAAGGGAGGCCAATTTGATTCAGTCCATCCCGTGTACACGCAGGGTATATAAAGACTGAGTTCAGTTGGTGCCTCGGACATATCATTGTCCTGGGTAATAAAGGAGCACGTGCTGAGGCGAAGGCTGCAGTATCTAGCTCGCTCTACGGCATGCTTCTGCCTCACTGACACTGATAATGTCCTCAGGAAGTAGCGTCTATCACACCGGGTATCGTGCTGGGGGTGGAACGGGTCCACATCACCACGTAGAGCTATCTTTGCATTACTTAGCCACTTAAAACACCAGTTTGTGGTGAGTTCTTTTTCACCATCCGATAGCACTTTACCACCAGTTAAACTGCACTATATAAGCACATCACATAAAAGGGAAATTACAATGGGGAAGTACAATAAAATGTCAAAAGTATAATAAAAGTATGGGAATATAAAATTATTCTTTTTGGGGCACCTCTTGAGAACACCTGGAAGAAAAGTTTACTGGTAAGTGTAGTAATAATGGGAGTTAAAACTCAGATCTACACTATACACTGCTAGGTGAAAAGGATATATAAACTGTATTAGGACATGTATTACAGCAAATAATGTAGATACAGAACAATTGTGAATCTCCACTCCGTCTTATTATTACACCCATGACCAAGGTTGCTCCTCCCATGTACTCATGAACCGAGAGATAAGGAGAAAGACATGAGTAATGCTTTCATAAATCTCTACCACACCTGAAGGTTTCTCTCATTCTACTTCCATTTCCACTCTGTTCCTTCCATTCCATATAGTCTCCTTTACACAGTCCCAACTCTTTCCACTCCCCTCTTCATTCCCTCTCTCTCCCCTCCCCCTCCCTTCTTCCCCCTCCCTCTCCTTTTGTGTGACTGTTTTCATGTTTGTGGGTGTGTCATTATGGTCATGTTATCTATTGTTTGGTTGGAGCAGTGATGGGCGCCGGGCAGGTGCGCGCCGCCACTGTAATTCACTTAAAAAGATTTGTTGAGAAACCTCAGTTCAGGGAGAGGTGGAGCACGTGTGCACTCAACATGTAAGAACGCTCGAAAGGTTCTAGAGAACTGTCATCATTTAGTTCTAGATGTGCTACAAGTATGCACATCTAGAACTAAATCAAACACTATAGAACGAGTATTCAGAGGATATATGATCATAACATTCAAGATACTCAGATGTGGAAAGAGGTGGAACTAGACTTCATCTTAGACGTACACACAAACTGATGCTCTGTAACGCGTTTTCTACGTAACGGACAGTTTGCTTTATCCTACAATTCTGTCTGTCTAATAATTTGCCTTTTAGAGGCTAGAACCAATCTACTTGTTAAAAGACTGACAAGATCCCGCTTAAGCACCTTTCCACAAGACAGACCATGACCCGCTTACGTTGCCATCAACACTGATCAGGACCTATTTACCATACCACAAGACTAGCCAGGAATTGTCAAGTTAGTACTGACAAACGTCTAGCTTATACCTGTGTTGCAGTCTGAATTATAACGAGGGTTTGCTTCAGGGCAAACACAAGGGCCAAAGCAGATTAAAAATTATTTACGATTTGTAGTCAGCATAAGTCAAATAGTGAATATAGAGCAGTACAGACTTTCAGAAACATGTTATTAAGCTGTAAAAAAGTCACAGACTGATATTTTCAAAGAATTTAGTGCATATAATGCATAAATGTTCATATTCATGAACTTATAAGCAGAATGTGACCTCGAAAATGAGTGTGCAAAGAGGAGAGGCCATTAACAAGTGTTTTTTTTTTTTTACCACTCGAATACTGACGACGAGGTTTAATTTCAAATTAAAAATGTTTTTTGGGATTTGCCAGAAATTTGTGAATGTTTGTGAATAAATCACTAATAAGACACAGCCTCCTACCCCCCCTTCCCTTTCTCCCCACACATACATACTCCTCCAACTATCTCTCCAAGTTCCTCTCCCCATTCATCCCTCTGATCTACACAACCATCTCCTCACGTCCCTCTTATCACACAACCCTCTAATCATCATCCCCATTCCTGCACCAGAATCCCCTAACCCTCCTTCCCCACAGCACCTCTCCATTCTTACGCCTCCCGCCTCATCTTCCAACCCCCAACC
Source organism: Cherax quadricarinatus (assembly GCF_038502225.1). Taxonomy (NCBI): domain Eukaryota; kingdom Metazoa; phylum Arthropoda; class Malacostraca; order Decapoda; family Parastacidae; genus Cherax; species Cherax quadricarinatus. The sequence goes on from NC_091295.1 coordinate 32,591,730, forward strand.
CCCTCCCTCTGTATACTTTCTCTCACAACCCCACCTCCCTTAACGCAGTATATCCTTAAACTGAGTTGCTTCTCAAATAGCAAATATTAGCGTACAATACAAATTGTTGTGCCCAGCATTATATACGGAGACTGGTATTTGCTGTCGTTTTTTCCCCTGGCGAGTAACAACATATGTTCTATTTTCTAGCTGCATATAAGTGTAAGAAACCTGATTTTGATTCTCCAGTATCAAACACGTTTTTTTATAGATAGGAAAATTTATGCAGCACTTCATTCCTTTATTTATCCTATTTCAACTTATTGACGTAACCAACAGAGTTTTTGTAATCTCCCAAATTTATTATCCTCTTAATGTTTGTTATCATTTATAATTAAATGTTAAAGACATCTACTCGGCGGCCACTAAATTTTAATGAAATTCAGACGAATCTGAGATCGAAGTGTCCTGGAAAGCCTTACACGTTTTGCAGTAGATGAGGTTATACCGACAAAAAATTACATTATATATATTTATATATTTATATATATATATATATATATATATATTTATATATTTATATATTTATATATATATATGTTTATTTATATATATTTCTCTATATATATATATATATATATATATATATATATATATATATATATGTATATATACTGAAATCTGGGATATTCATAGTGTCCCCTTCATCCGCCTCGTCTCTCGGTTATCCTCTTTGTCTCTTCCTCATCCGCCTTGTCTCTCCCTCAGTCGTGTCATCTGTCATCCGTCTCCGCCCAGGTTTAGCCCAGAAATATTACCGTATAATTGTTCGTGTATGATGCTGATCTATAATTTTGGCATATGCTCATTGATTATTAGCATCAGTATAAGGAATTCCTGATTTCAGGCACAGGGATTTAATTAGTGATTTATCGGCCACGCTTTTTTAGAGATCGCGTGTCAGGTGGCCCCCGCCCTGGTCAGGATGATGGGCGCAACGCGCCAGGGCTGGTATTGTAGGTTTACGTTCTTCTGATGGATGGGTATGAGGCTCATAGTCCAGTGGCTGGAGGAGCTCGTTGATTCTTGGACCTTGAGGTGGATTTTGCTAATGAAAACTTATTAATTAGATTTCGCCTAAAATCAAGCTCCGTCTTAATCACCAATAAGAATAGACTAACCTGAAATAAATCACGAAAATTATGAAGGGAAATACATAGATAGTTGCTCTGATTAGTGATCGTAACGCAATTCTGGAGACGCTGTACGAGGCACATGAAAGTGAGACGTTTGTTTACATCAAGCTGTGTAGGTATTAATCTGCAAACGGATTGGCGAAGCCGTAAATCCGTCTTGGCACATGGAAACGAAAATATTTGCTTGTGTTGTATTGAGGGGAATATTTTTTTTTTTTACCTTAAACGAATCTCAAATTACCGTATGCTTAATTTGTTTTTGTTGTTTTTCAATTTATTCATGTTTTGATGGCACACTTTCGCCAGAAAGGGAAATAGTCATATTTTTTTCAAATTGTGTAGGAAAAACAGTCATGTAAGTGTTCATCAGAGGTTGTAAGTGTAGTGAGTCAGGTACGAAGTGTTACTCACAACTGTTACTGTTATCCAACTTTGTTACTGATGCAGTCTTATGGTTTCGTCGTCTTAGAGCGAAATTATATTTGTTCTTATTTAAGAGTATCAGAACTTTCTTACAGGCAAAAGCATGTGTAATCCCAGGATATTCCCTTTACTTTCTTTTTCTCTCTCCTGGCCCCGCCAGGGGCCAGGAGCTGAGTCTCGACCCCTGCAGCCATAATTACGTGAGTATACACACACACACACACACACACACACACACACACACACACACACACACACACACACACACACACACACACACACATATATATATATATATATATATATATATATATATATATATATATATATATATATATATGTATTTTTAAGTACCACCTCTATAGCTGGAATGGGGACCCTCATCCTCAGAGAAGACAATAAACGTACCTCAGAGAAAACTCAAGGTTCTCCCCAGAGCTGTTTGAATATTTTCTTCTCCTACCACCCCCTATATATTTTTTATTCTATGTGAACATTTATTAATAAACAAAATACATTTACAGAAAAAAAAACATGAGTACAATGGCACAATGGATCAAAGATCATGAATTTCCTCCAGCTCCTCCGAGGCTGGACGTGAGCCAAGTATGCAGCAAGCATTTCCCCTCTGGATGGCGACGCTGAGGCGCTGGAACATGAAAGTGGCTGCCCTTAGGTCCCTGGTGGTGTCGATGAGTCTGGAACCCAATTCTTTAAGGAAACGTGTGGCATTTTTTCCCCATGATCCCAAGGTCTCTGATCCCACTGGGACAAATTGATACTGTTGGCTAATGTCCCTGTACTTGCTGATCTTGTACTCCTCCCTGTGGTCAGCAGCTCCTCCCTTTCGCCCCACACTGTGATGGATATAGGTGTCAGCCAGTGTGGACACACAGGTATAGTCCCATGCTAAGAGCTTGCCATTCTTCCAAGGATAGATGGTGATCCCGTCGGGGCGGTTTGCTGGGTTGTGGGTATTGTTTGCTGCAAGTGATCGTGGCTCCCTCTCGGCAGGGCATCCAGCTGTAGCAAGGGTTCTCCTAATGATGTCGTTGACCTCATCATGTCTTACATGCCAGCCCTTGGTTTTGGAACAGTTAAGACCATGTAGACCGTATTGGTCTGCTTGCACTTCGCCGCAAATACACATAATCTGTGTGAACTGGGGCAGCAAGGCGCAGAGCCACTGCAATACGGAGGGTCTTGGGGTCGAGTCGCGTTCCCATTGCCGATATGGGAACTGTTTGGAGGAAGTCCCCGGAGTGAGGTGCACTCACAGCCTGGAGACGGGCAATCTCCCTATCTGATGTTGCAGCCCTGAGCATGTTGGCAAGCACCTTTTCAGCAATTGGGCTATCCCAGCTTGACTGTTTGTGAGCCAGTGCTGCACTAGGGTTTGGTGCTGGAGCAGCAAGAGTCTCCCATTCGGTGATGGCACTGACATAGCTAGGGTCTTCTATTCCTGCTGAGTCACTGAGGGTGTCAGGAAGAATTTGTCTTATCAACTCGTTTGATGCAATGGAAGAGGATAGGAAAGCTGGTAGAGCAATCTGGGAGGATCTGCGTACTCCTAGCCCTCCAAGCCTGACCGGAAGTGAGGCTTGCAACCACTGTCCATCGTCAAGGGAAAGATTCAATACACACTCTAGCATGGCCTTCAGGAGAGAGTCATATTCCTTGAGTTTTGGACTGCTGAAGGCTGGGGAGCATCTCAGAAAATAGGTAAGTTTTGGGACTGACAGGCACCTGGTGAGTAGGTAGAAGGCATCGTGTGTGTGTCAATGTCTTTCATCCTGCTTTCCATCGTCCGGAGGTCTGAGACTTTTTTTCCTAGGATCAGATCGATGGCATTGGACCCAAGAGGAGCACCGAGGAGAGTGCTATTGGCTGGATCAATGGCTCGTGCTCCTCACGGGCCGAATAGGTAAAACTTGCGATTTTGGCTTAAATAGCAGAGCTCTTCTTGCCGAATAAGGCAAGCGAAAAAGTGTGTATGCAATAGTTTCGCAAAAATCATTCTGAACTTAACGAAAAAAATATATTTCATTGTGTTCGTTTTATTAAATTATTGTAAGATTATCTAAAATATTTGGATTAAGCTAAATTAAAATGTGCTTGTTATTATAAGGTTACGTAAGTTTTCTAAGGTTCTTAAGGTACAAAATTATTAATTTTTACATTAACATAAATGAAGAAAATATATCTTCAAACGTATAAGAGAAAATTTTAGAAAGGACTTAATTTTAAAAGAGTATTTGCTAATTGACCAGTTTTACCTATTTGGCGCATATATATATATATATATATATATATATATATATATATATATATATATATATAATATATATATATATATATATATATATATATATATATATATTATATATATATATATATTATATATATATATATATATATATATGTCGTGCCGAATATGTAAAACTGGTCAATTAGCAAGAACTCATTTAAAATTAAGCTCTTTATAAAATTTTCTCTTATACGGTTAAAAATATATTTTTTTCATTAATCTTAATGTAAAAATTTATAATTTTGCACTAAAAGAATCTTAGAAAACTTACCTAACCTTATTATAACAAGAGTAATTTATTTTAACCTTACCCAACTAAATATATTTTAGATTTCTTTACAATAATTTAATACTAAACAAACACAGTGAAATATATTTTTTTCGTTAGGTTCAGAATGATTTTGGCGAAATTATTCCATACACAAATTTTCGCTTGTCCTATATGGCAAGATGAGCGTTGCTATTTAAGCCAAGATCGCAAGTTCTGCCTATTCGGCACGACATATATATATATATATATATATATATATATATATATATATATATATATATATATATATATATATATATATATATATATATAAAGAACTCGAACTTTAGGACTAGAGCCTGCCAAATACATGGTCCACAGTGGTTTTCTTGGTAGAGCGTGCAAGTATTGGAATTATGTATCATTAATTATTGACTTGTATCCACCTTACCTCCATAATGGGGTAAGGAAAGCCATGGCTCCCGGAGAACCATACCTAATTTATAAGTCGTGGTTTTTCGGGTGTGTTATAAAGTCAAGCACTGGCGTTGCTTCATCGACGTTTGCAGATACATGGTTCAGTAGGTGTGCTAGTGTCTGGGAGAAACATGCATTTTGTCTCGTCTTTTCTGCAAGCATGAAGTTGATCTCTCCTGTTCGTGTAGTAATAGAAACCCAGAAGATATGATCCCATCCTATTATTTTGTTATTTGAAACCCCGTTAGCCTTTTATTAGGACAGGTTATTGATAAAATATACTAACACACATTAAGTACTTTCCTAATGAAATAGTATACGAGAAAGAACAAAAATATTTGTGTTTATGACGTTGAAATAAAATTAGAGTATATCAGTGCACTTTAGTATATCGGGGCACACTGCCAAGTTAAATGTATTAGAGCATCTGGAGAGTGTCTGTACTCGCCTGTGTAACAAGGGAGTTGAATGGTAGCATCGGCCGCCAGGCCGTGGATAAATGAAAACAGTGGAGAATAATTCACAAGCACATTGATCGTCGGGCAAATTGTGGTCCCCCGCCACTCATTAATCTTGAAGGTGCTGTCCTTCGGCAACCCCAACCCACCCCCATGCACTCTACTGAGCTCTGGTGACCTTGCCTGGATTATTACATCTGCGTCCAGAGCTGTAATACGCTCTTGAAGTCTGGACTCCTCTGTGTTCAGTTTGACTCTCTAAAACACAGTTGAACTAGTGAAAACTGTTCGATTTTCTGAGCTCTACGGTTCCGAATTCCCGTCACTTGTTTTAGGTTAGGCTGACCATAGCTGTTAGTATTAATTCAGATAATGTTAACTAAAATCTAAGAAGGTTAGGTTGTTGTATTAGTTTTGATCACATTATAACTACTACATACTTCGTTAAGTGGCATAAATATAATTTATCATTCCATAGGTTGAAAATATTTCAAAGAAAATTACGAACTGAAGAAAATTCGTCTTGTTTAACAATAATTCTTAAGAAAAACATACACAGCTAGCGTTCACGTCCCACAGACAAAATTAAATAAAATAACATGCATTTTATAATTTGTATAATAGTTATGATATAGTATGGGAATTATATGATTATGCTGTATACCGAAGATTGTTTCTGTACCGAAGACGGGCCACCAGCTAAACTCTGCTCCTATACCCCCACACAAATAATTATATTTAGGTAATTACATATGAGTTTTATCACCCATGTAAAAATGTAAGAAAGAAGGAGCACTACAGCAGACTTACTGGTCCATGCTAGACAATTTCAGGTAAATATAAGAAATAGAATAAAGAGAAATTGAGTATTTTTTTTATTATTATAAAAAAGAAGCGCTAAACCACAAGGGCTATACAACGCTGCAAGCGTGTGGACACAATCCTGGTTTTAGTTGTAACTTCCAAACGTTCGTTCTGGTATATCACTTGTTCCATTTATCTTTGTTTTAAATTGTAACGATTGGTTTAATTTACATTCACGTAATTTAAAACAGCGAATATAGAAAAATCTGCTTAAATTTCTGAAGTAAAACAAAAATTGTCCATTCGTCAGAGAATAGGAAGGCAAACCAGATTTCTCACACTCCAAAATCGGCCCTTTGTACTTTATGTAGCTTCAGAAGATACGTGAAGAATTACGTGCTGTTGCATTCTTAATTTTCTGAGTGGATGATAAAATTAGTTTCTGTAACTCCCGCTTCATCTTCATGAGCGTGTAAATTCACAACACGTTTCTACCAGTTACTTTGCACGGCAAAGTTTGCGGCCACATAATGGAAGCAGACTTCAACGAACGCCGAGCATATTTCTGCATGACCACGGCTCTCAGGGTAATTACCTAGTTTGGTAGTTAAGACTGGTTCTGTGAACGTCAGTGAGGCTTGAGGCGTGTGAGAGACCGCCTGCCCGCCCGTGCGTGCGTGCGTGCGTTCTTGCTTGCCAATTTGTGGCTGCGGAGGTAGAATCTCCGCTCCTGTCTCTTCCTCTTAACTTCCCATAGCAATTTTCACAAGTTTTCTGGCACATGGGCTTGTAGTAACTAACCCTAAAAATGTGTGTGATGTTTGTTTCCTCAACCCTTTCATCTTAGTCATTCCATTTCCTTACTTCCCTGAGAATGAAGAAGTATTTTCTAATATGCAAGTGATTCATTTATGTCTTTAAAGTTCAGTTGTTCACCTTTATTGCCAGTACATGTATTAGTATGTCTCGCTCTGCCCTGTCGAGTCCTTGGGGATGTGTGCACGCGTCTTTGCGGGAGCGCGCGTAAGTACTGACCGATATGTGTTTACGGAGGTCGGAACTCGGCTCCTAACCCCGAATTTTAACTATAATGATCGATATTAGTGACTTCTGGTATCTTAAGCCCTACCACTCTGAGATGAAAGATATGTTTTCTCAATATCCCCAGGGCTCATCTGTGTCTTCAGTCTATACATGCGTCCCCTTGTGTCTGCTCATCTATCTACCCTTCCAATTCTTTTGTAAATAATTTGTACACACTCAGGTTTCCCCCCTGTTCTTTTCCTGGTCAAGGTCATCGGTTTCAGCACCTTCGGTTTCTATACTTGGTGCATTCCTCTCAGTTCAGGGGCAAGTCTGGTTGCAGTGCTTTGGACCTTTTCGAGGTTTTGCATATACTTCACTGTGTGAGGGCTCCGCGCTGGGGGTCGCTCAGTGACTGGTTTAACATATGTTGTGTATAAGATTCTTTAGAATTCTTCGTTCAAGTTCTTAAATGCAATTCTGAGGTTTTAGTCTTAAATATGCTAGTTTTAAACACACACACACACGACTGAAGTGAGAAAATGAAAGACATGAATAAAAAAAAAAAGATATGGATATGCTGCTTGAAATAATTAAGACATAACTCTCAGTTCAGTAATATATAGGACACAGGAGAGCGCTTGTTTGGCAGTAAAGTTGTAGCTGAGTAGAGCAAACTGCCAAGTACCATAAATGATATAAACACTTTTGATAGTTTTATATATACGTTAGAAACTATATGAAGAATAGATGTGCATGAGTAAGACCTATTTAGCTCGACCCATGACACTGTGATGATGACACCTAAATTAATGTATAATAAGGCATAGCAGGTTTATTATGATTAAAGTGGACCATGTGAGTCCAGTACAGGTCACTAGCACCAGAGGCGAGGTGACCACTAGCACAGGCGAGGTCTCTACTAGCACCACAGGTGAGGGCAAAATCATCGCTACAGTCAAAGTAAACACACTATCATATCACCACACCAACAGTCACAATTCTCCTGCAGAAATCTCGTATATCAATGACTTGTACCACAAAAGATAAACAGTCACAGTAGCCTGGTATTTGTTGAACTTTTAATGGATCAGTATTATATGTGAAATCATAGAAATCCATGAACACCTGTTGAAGTAGCTACAAATACATGTAGAGGCAGTAGAAAATACCTGTATAGGTAGCTACAAACAGCTGTGTTGAGATCCACAAGCTGTTGTAGACGTAGCCACAAATAACCGTAAATGCAGTCATAAACAACTAGATGTAGCCACAAACAGGTATAGAGGTAAGCAAAATACCTGCATAAGTAGTCAAACACATGCAGAGGGAATTCTCCAGAGGCAGAATGAGCTTCAGTTGGACCATATACATCCAACCATAATGTACACTCACACCTGGCATTTAACAACATAGTACCACGCAAAGCAAGCCATGACACCACCACCACCCACACGACTCCCAGCCATCACCTGAGACCTACCTACCTACCTCCTGAATCCCACCCACCACCATTTGTCACGTACCTGATGTCCACCCATAACTTGGCTCTCACCTTAATATCCACCCACTTAAAGCCCACGATCCAGTCATGCAGCGCATTCTGTGAAATGTCTGAGTTGATAAATGAATTGAAGACGGTTGATAAAGTAACATATTTTCTGGCTAGGTAATTTTTGTATCCTTTTAGATTTGGCGAAATTTTATTAAAATCTATACATCGGAAAACCAGCAGTTCTGGCGTAGTGCCGACGTTGTTGTTTCTTCAACGCTTTTCTAATCGTTTAAAAAATACTTCCTGCGTTAGTAAGATTTACAGACAAAAATGTTACGTAAATGGACACAGATGCAACTAATGTGACATTTTATTGTGGCAAACTTTCGCTCTCCAGGAGTTTTGTCAAGATGGCTTGACAAAGCTCCTGGAGAGCGAAACGTTACCACAATAAAATGTCATATTAGTTGCATCAGTGTCCATTCACCTAACAATAAGACAGGATGCTAAACGAGGCCCATCACCAACAGGATGCCTAAGCACGTAATACATGAGAATATAAGAAAGAAGGAACACTGCAACAGTGATGCAACAGAGACCAGGAAGGAGGTCACGCAAACGTAGAAGACACTTGTGCTGCCAAGCGCTCAACGTATCACACATACTGACAACACTCCACGACCTCGGATAACTTTCGCTGCCGGTGACACATCAGTCACATGGGGTGCTGGCAGATTATTATTTCAGTTTTTTGCCAGTGCAGCTGCTAAGTTTGTTGTGCATTCCATATCGATTTCTTGTACGGTAACGCAAGATAATAGGGATACACAAAGCCCTTGGAACTAAGCCTAAAGTGAGCTAAGAGGAGTTCATTTGTTATTTTGACGATGAGAGTGGATAATTTACTCGAAGATCCGATACCCCTAGATAAATGGCATCTATTGGGTTCTTATACAGAGCTTTACTAATAAGTTCCTGCAAATCACTGTGTACGTTAGTGATCTTGTGTAGTATTATGTAACACTTCTCACCATCCCACACTAACAAACTTCTTGCCACCATCCCTCTCGATATTCTCCCACACCTCTTACCACCCTCCCACACCTCTTCCCTCCCACATAAACACACCTGGTCTTACTATGTGGGGCGGTTGGGTAGGTTAGTGTGGGGTGGTGGGTAGTGACGTGTCCTGGTGGTGGGTAGTGACGTGTCCTGGTGGTGGGTAGTGACGTGTCCTGGTGGTGGGTAGTGACGTGTCCTGGTGGTGGGTAGTGACGTGTCCTGGTGGTGGGTAGTGACGTGTCCTGGTGGTGGGTAGTGACGTGTCCTGGTGGTGGGTAGTGAGGTGCCCTGGTGGTGGGTAGTGAGGTGCCCTGGTGGTGGGTAGTGACGTGTCCTGGTGGTGGGTAGTGACGTGTCCTGGTGGTGGGTAGTGACGTGTCCTGGTGGTGGGTAGTGACGTGCCCTGGTGGTGGGTAGTGACGTGTCCTGGTGGTGGGTAGTGACGTGTCCTGGTGGTGGGTAGTGACGTGCCCTGGTGGTGGGTAGTGACGTGTCCTGGTGGTGGGTAGTGACGTGTCCTGGTGGTGGGTAGTGACGTGTCCTGGTGGTGGGTAGTGACGTGCCCTGGTGGTGGGTAGTGACGTGCCCTGGTGGTGGGTAGTGACGTGCCCTGGTGGTGGGTAGTGACGTGCCCTGGTGGTGGGTAGTGACGTGTCCTGGTGGTGGGTAGTGACGTGCCCTGGTGGTGGGTAGTGACGTGCCCTGGTGGTGGGTAGTGACGTGTCCTGGTGGTGGGTAGTGACGTGCCCTGGTGGTGGGTAGTGACGTGCCCTGGTGGTGGGTAGTGACGTGCCCTGGTGGTGGGTAGTGACGTGCCCTGGTGGTGCTATGAGAGGACCTGGATTAACAGATTAAGGATGAACATTGTTCTGAATTTGTTTAGTTTGCACGTTTCCGGAAACGGACTTTCTCTATTTTCCTTAAAGATAACACCATAACTTTGCTCTTACAGATTATTACAGGTACACCATAACTACCATTGTAGATTATTACAGGTAATATACCATGACTGTGCTGCCCCTGCAGGTTATTGGAGGTCATATGAGAGGTAAGATATGAGTGCAACATTAGGAACCTTTATTGGTGAAACGTTTCGCCTGCGCTGCAGACTTCATCAGGCTTCTTGGAGAGATGAGCTTGGTGAAAGACGAATTAGGCGAAGTGGAGATAGTCTGAAGTAATCAGTCCATCACCCTTGGGGAAAGATAATCACTCTCTTAGCTTAAAGCTGAAGCAGTTGGCCCATTGTACTGGGAGGCGAGGTGTAGTAGCTTGATGTCACAGATAAGCTGGGATCACTCGTGGAAGTACCTATGATATACCTTTGATGAGTTCCTAGAGTTTTTCTACTCCCCGAGCTCGGCCATGGGCCAGGCTTGTCGTAATGCTGAGCTTCTAAGAGAGTGATTATCTTGCCCCCACGGGTGATGAACCGATTACATCAGACTACTTCTCCACTTCGTTTACTTGGTCTTCTATCAAGCTGTTCTCTCCAAGAAACCTGAAGAAGCCTGCAGCACAGACGAACCGTTTCGTCTATAAAGGTTCCTAAAGTAGCATTTGTGTATTATCAACTTGTCGGTATTGTACTGTATCATATATATGATAGTGGTAATATACCATTACTGCTACTGTAATGAGCTGTAGCGTTCTATAGAAGTATTTAATCCATACCAGCGTTATGTACTCGAGACCTGACCTAATCTTAAGGATTCCAAATTTTATTTACAAACTACGAGCTGTTACCTGCATCAGCTCATTTAAAAGCCTTTTTATTATGACACATACAGGTAGGGAACAGGATGAACTTGGAGCCAACTGTGGGCCAGCAATTTCATCTTCCCCTTTTTTATATTTTCTTCGTCTTCGTTTCTTCCGTCTAGGTGTGTTCTGTCCTTCAGTTTTTCCCCATTATATACTTTGATGTACTGTAAATCAGTATATTTTGTATGGATGTAGCTTGTATAGTCTATAACATCCCTGGCCTACGAGCTTGCCATCCCTGTGATGAGGGAACAGTGGAACCTCGCTACCACACTCCACCAGCCACCCATCTAAAATTCACACGCCCATCTAACGTCCACACGCCCATCTAACGTCCACACGCTCATCTAACGTCTACTGCCCATCTAATATTCACACACCTAATGTTCGCACACACATCTATCGTCCACACCCATCTACATAACTAATGTTTACATGTTTATCTAACGTTCACCCTACTCCCATCCATCTAACGTCCACCCACCACTTAAACATCACCCACCCACCACCTATCCCTCTAACTCCCACCCAACCATCTAGTACTTACCTCACGCCTGCCCACCCACCCACTCACCACCTGACCTTCATTCGCACGCCCACTCCCACCCCAATTGGTACACATTAAAACATGCGGTGGGCGTAGGGGCGGAACCCAGGCTGATGATAATTGTTGCAGTGGCATCCCCACCCCCTTCCTTCCCACCCCTTCCCTCCCGGTCCTTCCCTCCCGGTCCTTCCCTCCCGGTCCTTCCCTCCCACCCCTTCCTTCCCACCCCTTCCCTCCACCTCTTCCTCCCCTGCCCTTTCCAAGTCATTCCCTCTCCTACCTTTCCATCCCTTTACCCCTTATCCTTCCCCTTTACCCGTACCCTTGCCCATTATCCCTCTTTTTCCTGTTCTCTCCACCCCTCCCTCACACCTCTACCGCAATCGCCCCGTGACTACCCACTCCCTTGACACCCTCCGTGACACGCATGACACTTTCCGTGACAACTTCCGTAACATCCGTGACACCCTCCGTGACACCTATGACACCGTGGCACCCTCCGTGACACCCGTGATACCCATGACACCGTGACACCCTCCGTGACACCCATGACAACCTCCGGTAATGCCCATGACATCCTCCATGACACGCATGAAATCCTCGATAACACCCTCCGTGACACCCATGACACCCTCCGTGACACCCATGACACCCTCCATGACACCGTGACACCCATGACACCCTCCGTGACACCCATGACACCGTCCATGACACCGTGACACCCATGACACCCTCCGTGACACCCATGACACCGTCCATAACACCCATGACACCCTCCGTGACACCCATGACACCCTCCGTGACACCCATGACACACTCCGTGACACCCATGACACCGTCCATAACACCCGTGACACCCTCCGTGACACCCATGACACCCTCCGTGACACCCATGACACCGTCCATAACACCCGTGACACCCTCCGTGACACCCATGACACCGTCCATAACACCCGTGACACCCTCCGTGACACCCTCCGTGACACCCTCCGTGACACCCATGACACCCTCCGTGACACCCATAACACCCTCCGTGACACTCATGACACCCTCCGTGACACCCATGACACCGTCCATAACACCCGTGGCACCCTCCGTGACACCCATGACACCCTCCGTGACACCCATGACACGATAACACCCTCCGTGACACCCATGACACCCTCCGTGACACCCATGACACCCTCCGTGACACCCATGACAACGTCCATAACACTCGTGACACCCTTCGTGACACCCATGACACCCTCCGTGACACCCATGACACTGTCCGTAACACCCGTGACACCCTCCGTGACACCCATGACACCCTTGGTGACACCCATGACACCGTCCATAACACCCGTGACACCCTCCGTGACACCCTCCGTGACACCCGTGACACCCATAACACCCTCCGTGACACCCATGACACCCTCCGTGACACCCATAACACCCTCCGTGACACCCATGACACCCTCCGTGACACCCATGACACCGTCCATAACACCCGTGGCACCCTCCGTGACACCCATGACACCCTCCGTGACACCCATGACACCGTGACACCCATGATACCGTGACACCCATGACACCCTCCGTGACACCCATGACACCGTCCATAACACCCGTGACACCCTCCGTGACACCCATGACACCCTCCGTGACACCCTCCGTGACACCCATGACACCCTCCATGACACCTTGCTTATTCTCTCTCTAATGAGAGTGAATTGAATAATCACACTGCTGAAATACATATGTAGTTAACAGCGAGCACAAGGTAGACACTAGGCAGACACAAAGTAGACAGGGTACTGCGAGGTAGACAGGCTACTACGAAAGAGACACGATTTAGGGAATTACGAGGTAGACACGAGATAGACATGGTACTACGAGGTAGACAGGAGATACAGCGTACTATGAGACAGACACGAGGTAGACAGGATACTAAGGTGGTAGACACGAGGCAGACAATTAATTTTAATACCAGATAATGGACAGGAACAATTCCCAGGTACAGAATATATTTACTGGGAGGTGTGTATATATCTCTGGGTATATATATATATACTGATAGCTTACTTTATTTACTGTCTCATTCTTCAACTTTAATTCCTATTTTTTAGGGTTTAAAGTATCTTTGACTGGTGATGAATAGAAGATACAACGCTGTAGTGTAGAGGCCTTAATTCCATTGTAACAAATGAAGTGTACTGGGGCAGTACAAACCAAGTAAGTGTTTACTAAAGCAGTGTAAACTTGTTGACAGTGTACTGGGGAAGTGAAAAAAAAATCAACAACAGGTCTTTATTGGTAAATCGCTGTTGTTTCTATCAGAGGTTGTGGTGTTCGCTCTGTGGAAGTTGTTACTGCATCCTTATTGTGTATAACTTTGATTATCATATTCATGGAAAAATACTGAGACCGAAGAGGGTGTCAGCGCCGACAATGATGGTGCGATCATTAAATAATATGAAACTCCTTTGGGAGAGCCGAATATATTCAACTTGGCAAAGTTGTTATTGAAGGGCAGATGAACACGCATACTTAAAAATATAAAAGGGCATGGCTCAGTTTTAAAGACCAAATTAATGTTAATTAATCGAACATAACACACAGTAATGATTTTAAAAAAAATATATAGGGAAAGGATTTCAATTTGACGAGGCTAAATATTTTGTCTTAGAAATATCTGGAATAATAAATGCCGTGTAAAACCTTGTATGTATATATATATATATATATATATATATATATATATATATATATATATATATATATATATATATATATATATATATATATATACACACATATTATTGCACGGGCTTAGTGCTTACCAATGTTAACAATTATAACAATAAAAATAATATAATTTGGGTTAAAACATTTGATAAATATATAACTTTGGGTCCAGAGTGCATCAACTGTTGTTTGATGTCTTCTGTATACCTTTGTATGACGCTGGAAGGCAGACAGTGGCAGACAGATACCAGGGAACTGCCGGGTGTTAATGGGCTTCGCTCTCAGCGAAAGACTGGTTCTTTTTAATATTTTTACGATGGTGTGTGTCTTTACGAGGGTCCCGGCTAAATTTGGGTCATAATGCTCGAATTGATTTGCATTGCATTACTTGGGAGAACGTTTTGGTAGTGGCATTGATGGCGGTGTGACGGCGGTGGTGGTAGTTGGTGGGGTGATGGAGGCTGCTGCGGTGTGGTAGTGGTGGCGGTATCGGCGATAGTAATGGTATGGTAGTAATTTAGGAGGTTGTAGTAGTAGTGGTGGCGGCGGCGGTAACATTGGTATTGGTGGTGGGCGCGGTAACAGTAATAGCTAGGGTGAGGGTGGTGGCGAGGGGAAAATCTTGGGTTGGAAGTGGCGGCGGCACGGCGGCGGCGGCGGCGGCGGCGGCGGCGGCGGCGGCGGCGGCGGCGGCGGCGGCAGCAGTAGTAGTAGTAGCGTTGGTGATTGCACTGTGGTGAGAGTGGTGGTGGCGGCGGGGTTAGTAGCACTATGGTGAGAATCGTGGTGTCGGCGGCGGCGGTAGTGGCACTATGGTGTGAAGGGTGGTGGTGGCGGCGGCGGTGGTTGTGCCCATTCTCTTGTTTCTCTTTCATCGGCCAAGGGAAGGATATTTAGCGAAGGAAACCATGAAGAAGTTGTGACTGTACTTTTTTACTGTAGCTGTGTCCGAGCTGGTAGGAATACCAAGTGTACTCCAGAGTACTAAGACGCTCACAGCTGTTCTACACACACACACACACACACACACACACACACACACACACACACACACACACACACACACACACACACACCAACCCACCTCTCTCCTTGCTATGATACTTCACACATTTTCGCCTTGTTAGTGATATTCATCGATTTTGTGAGATAAAAACTTTGTTTATTAATGCCATGTAAACAATTTTGTGATACTTGACAACAATCTGCTCTGTTCTCCCTTAACACATAGCAACCTGCTCTGTTCTCCCTTAACACGTAGCAACCTGTTCTGTTCTCCCTTAACACATAGCAACCTGTTCTGTTCTTATAACGGGGAAGGAACCTGGTCTCTGTCGATCAGTATCCCGTGGTAGGAACCTGGTCTGATCTTAATACGTGGTAGTAAACTGTTCTGGAGAGAAATGGTATAAAATACCGACACGATGGATAAATAAGCACAAAAGCAATATAATGCCAGTCTTTACTGACTACCTTCCTCCCACACAGTGGTCTTTTATCAAGTCACAAACAGATCTACTTTGATAAAGCCCACTGTGGGCAAAACTTGGTCAATAAAGGATCGCATTACTCTTTTATGTTTTTTTTTTTAGCAACCTGTTCTGTTATTCCTCAACACGTTTCGGCAGCGTGGTCTCTCCTCTTCAGTATCAGGTAGACAGACTGGTCTTTATTGTTCTCTTGTACTTGACTGTGGGAAAAATTAGATGGTTAATACTTCGAAGACTAATATAAAATATTTCTCTGCCATGCCGTAGAAAATTCAACAGTTCCATTTTGCAATAATGAATTGAGAATGTGTGTAAGAATGCGCATGCAGGTATAACCCGACTTGATAAACTCGTAATAATAGGCGAGAATAGTAAAAGTATTATTAACACTAATAATTAATAATACCAATCAACAACAATAAGACTTATAGAACCTAAAAATACTAAAAATGCAGTTAATATTAATAATAAAAATAATGAGAGTAATGCTTCAAATGGCATTCGCAATAATAAAATCAGTTAAATTGATATTAAACAGAATATCAATAATTAGAATAGTAATAATGAAGCCTACTAAAAATTTCTCTGTAGTAACTCTGAAAACACTCAACGTTCACACGCAAGACTCGTAAACTGCTACAAATACGACTGCGAATTTATCATTAATATTCTGGCCGCCCTCTCGTCATCTATTATTAAAGCGTATAAAATATTCACAGAGTAACAATTTATATTCCCGTCACAGGGGTACCTGTCCGCTTTTTTGATGCTCAAACGTACATATGACTTTTACAAAATTAGCGAAGAATTTTTCCGGAGATTCTGGAGGGTTTTCTGGTAGTGTTGATTTTGCTAGGCGGTTGTATTGGCATACATTTGATCGTGTTTTCATTAATTTTGTTAATCGTGGGTTACACCTCGTATCTCTAGCTTTAAGTAAAATTAATTGGGCTGTCAGCTTTTATAGATTGTGTTAGCAAATAATTGTACCTGAAATAATTTGACTATTATCGTAACAGGCACAATACTGGCGGGACTAACGCTTACTCTGTCATATAACAACGTCATGGCACGGCAGGACTGTGGTGGCAGTACAGTGTACTCATATAACAGGGGCACTCCTAAGAAGGGGCAGCCTTATAACAGTGGTAACATTATGGCTGGATAATTCATATGGCAGGGACACTGGTAATACCATCATGGTGGTCGCCAGTGTACAAGTGGGTATCGTGCAGTCAAGCAAATATTCTCATTGTTAAAGTCAGACTTCTTAAATTTCTTACGAACTGGATTCCTAATAGAATTCCACACTCTTATTTCCAAATTCGAAACCTCGTAGAATGTCATGAAAATGTTTACAAAGACGTTGGGAGTAATGAAAATGTGTGGTAAGACTGGGAACGTGAAACTTATACTTTGTTCAGTATTTTGCCTTGTACATCTTTAATATGTATATAATTTTCTGTTACACTGTCTTAATCTATTTTTTAATCCATTAGCTGACTCTGGTTCTCTTTCCTCCAGCTCCAGAAAAGTCTATCCTTCTTGTTTTTTTTTTTTTTGAGGGGGGGGGGGTGTTGTAACAACTGGGTCTATTTCTTCATATTCCACCTCTTGCAGTTCTAGAAGAAGCCTTGTAGCAAACCTCAGAACTTTCATATTTCAGGATCTGTCTAACGTATAATCAGTAGAAGGATACGAATGCCTCATTGTTCAGATTCCTGAATATAATCCTTACATTTGCCAGTTTTACATATTCTCAGTGTGATATAATCTGCGTGTATTTCTCTTGCGAGAAGTTTCCTGAAGTGTCTGCAATCAACCCTTAGGTCTCCTCTTCTAATTTGCAGTAGTAGGTTCGCCGGTGCTGTCAAGGCCCGGGTTTTTTCCAGATGTACGTTACCTGTCTTGAAGGTAGCATGCATATTCTGTATGACTCGTACTACTTCCCTGCTCATAATATTGGATTTGCTGAGATTGAATTCCGGTATCATTTTGAATCATTCCTGTTGTATTCTGAAGTAGTCTTACGTATTTAATCAGAAAACAATGACTTGTCAAAGTCAATTTTCACATTTACACGTCAGAAGGAGTGTTCTTCTCTCCAGTCTAAGAGCTTTCTCACTCTGACTCGGCTGGCTATTAGGTATTTATTTTATGAAGTCACTCCAGATTAAATTTTTTCCAGTTTGCAGATTAGTCTCCCGTTAGGAACAGTATCGAAGGAATTTTGACAGCTTAGCAATATTCTTCTGTCAGATTTTTGTCATAGTGTCTAGCAAGGTTTACCCATTCGAATTAGTGTTTTTTTTAGTAAACAATGTGTTTACCAGGCAGTTTGATAAATTAGACACATGTGCAACTCTTGGGTATCTTTATTGAGGAAACGTTTCGCCACACAGTGGCTTCATCAGTCCATACGTAGGAGAAACTTAAGGAACAGGAGGAGAATGAGATAATCAGTCCCTCAACCTTGAGTCGATGTGTTCAGTCCACATCTACTCAAGGTTGAGGGACTGATTACCTCATTCTCCTCCTGTTCCTTAAGTTTCTCCTACGTATGGACTGATGAAGCCACTGTGTGGCGAAACGTTTCCTCAATAAAGATACCCAAGAGTTGCACATGTGTCTAATTTATCAACATGTCGGTTCTCTGAACCATTCATCTACAAAAAAAAAAACCAGGCAGTTTACCGATTCCTTACTTATCTTTATTCCTTTAAAAGATATACGTGCTAACGATACTAATCAAGTTAAGCACTTGTCTGTTCCTTTAAGTGTGTGTGTGTGTGTACTCACCTATTTGTACTCACCTATTTGTGGTTGCAGGGGTCGAGTCTTAGCTCCTGGCCCCGCCTCTTCACTAGTTGCTACTGGGCCCTCTCTCTCCCCGCTCCATGAGCTTTATCAAACCTCGTCTTAAAACTGTGTATGGTTCCTGCCTCCACTACGTCATTTTCTAGGCTATTCCACTGCCTTACAACTCTATGACTGAAGAAATACTTCCTAATATCTCTCTGACTCATTTGTGTCTTCAACTTCCAATTGTGGCCTCTTGTTTCTGTGTCCCCTCCCTGGAACATCCTGTCTTTGTCCACCTTGTCTATTCCACGCAGTATTTTATATGTCGTTATCATGTCTCCCCTGACCCTCCTGTCCTCCAGTGTCGTCAGGCCGATTTCCCTTAATCTTTCTTCATAGGACATTGCCCTTAGCTCTGGAACTAACCTTGTGGCAAACCTTTGTACTTTCTCTAGTTTCTTGACGTGCTTTATCAAGTGCGGGTTCCAAACAGGTGTGTGTGTGTGTGTGTGTGTGTGTGTGTGTGTGTGTGTGTGTGTGTGTGTGTGTGTGTGTGTGTCTGTGTGTGTGTACTCGCCTAATTGTACTCACCTAAGTGTGGTTGCAGGGGTCGAGACTCAGCTCCTGGCCCCGCCTCTTCACTGATCGCTACTAGGTCCTCTCCCTCTCTGCTTCCTGAGCTTTATCATACCTCTTCTTAAAACTATGTATGGTTCCTGCCTCCACTACTTCACTTTCTAGGCTATTCCACTTCCTGACGACTCTGAAGAAATACTTCCTAACGTCCCTGTGACTCGTCTGAATCTTCAGCTTCCAGTTGTGATCCCTTGTTTCTGTGTCCCCTCTCTGGAACATCCTATCTCTGTCCACCTTGTCTATTCCCCGCAGTATCTTGTATGTCGGTATCATGTCTCCCCTGACCCTTCTGTCCTCCAGTGTCGTCAGTCCGATTTCCCTCAACCTTCCCTCGTACTACATTTCCCTGAGCTCTGGGACTAACCTTGTTGCAAACCTTTGTACTTTCTCTAATTTCTTGACGTGCTTGACCAGGTGTGGGTTCCAGACTGGTGCTGCATACTGCATGTGTGTGTGTGTGTGTGTGTGTGTGTGTGTGTGTGTGTGTGTGTGTGTACTCACCTAGTTGTGGTTGCAGGGGTCATTGTGTGTGTGTGTGTGTGTGTATATGTGTACACACTTCGCGGGGAATGAGCTCTAGCTGTTGAACTCGCCTATTAACTGTAATCTTTGAGAATCGGTATTGTAACAAAAGTATGAACTCGCCTGTGAATCCAGCTCTTTGGAGAAATGTTTATGGTCCTCTCTCCGGCTTGGTGGTGGTCGTGCTCGGTTTCACTTGTGTCCAAGACTCGTTGATAACACCGGAGAACAATGAAAACTTTTCGTCTGCTATGGAGGCAAGTGTGCCCTTTATTAACTTAGGTAAAATGATTCCAAATCTGAAATCAGAATTGATCCATAGCATCAGGATTTTTTGTAATGAAAAAAAATTTTTGAAGCATAGTTGATTCAGATATCAAGACCACTGAAAGACTTCACAACCGGGGTATATGAATACTGTTCAGCAGTCGCCAGCTCGTCAGCAGTACTCCAAATACGCAAAAAAAAATATCCGTAACAAAAACCCCAACATGTTGGGTTAATTTTGTTTCAAATTTAAAATTAGTATCCTCGAATTAATATGAAACACATACCTACCTCTGTAGTAAATGCGTAGCCGTCCAGTGTAACACGTGCGTCCTGTTACTATGATTTAATCATTGAAAACTCAGGCAGTGGGAACACGTAGGCGAGTGCACACGCAGGCACACAATAAATGCAGATTGTTAAGGGCATGAAAAGACCAACACAAACAAAGCCTGATACCTTTAAATGGTTTATCTGGAGAGAGTACCGGGGGTCAACGCCCCCGCGGCCCGGTCTGTGACCAGGCCTCCTTAGGTCAGTGTCCCAGGATGCGACCCACACCAGTCGACTAACACCCAGGTACCCATTTTACTGATGGGGAACATAGACAACAGGTGGAAAGAAACACGTCCAATGTTTCTACTCTGGCTGGGAATCGAACCCAGGCCCTCACCGTGTGAAGCGAGAGCGTTAACCACCAGGCCACCAGAGCCCCCAGAAATTATCCTGTAAATGGTGCAGTTAAGTTTTTCTTAAAATGTCTTCACTTTATCTAGCAATTTTTTGTGTAACTTAAGATTTTCATAAGTAATAAATTTTAAATTTTAATAAGCTTTAGATTGATGGATAAAGGGGTAGAAAGTTGGTAGAGACATAGGGCAAGTGTACGTGTGGGTAGAGGGATGGGTACAGATTTGAATGCAAATTCAGGTGTTGGTAAATATGTGGGCGTATATATGAAGATAAGGTGTAGGAGTGGGTAGATGGGTTATTGTAAATATGAAGGCATTTGATGGACCGGTGGGTGTAGATATGAAAATAACTAGTTGTGGGCGTAATATACGGGAGGGGTAGAACGAGTGAGCCTCATTACCCTTGGCCAAGTAAAATATATATATATATATATATATATATATATATATATATATATATATATATATATATATATATAATATATATATATATATATATATATATATATATAATATATATATATATATATATATATATATATATATATATATATATATATATATGTCGTGCCGAATATGTAAAACTGGTCAATTAGCAAGAGCTCATTTACAATTAAGTTCTTTCTAAAATTTACTCTTATACGTTTAAAGATATATTTTTTTCATTAATGTTGATGTAAAAATTTATAATTTTGCACCAAAAGGAACTTAGAAAACTTACCTAACCTTATTATAACAGGCGCAATTTATTTTAGCCTAACCCAACTAAATATATTTTAGATTTGTTTACAATAATTTAATACTAAATAAACACAGTGAAATATATTTTTTTCGTTAGGTTCAGAATGATTTTGGCGAAATTATTGCATACACAAATTTTCACTTGTCCTATATGGCAATATGAGCGTTGCTATTTAAGCCAAGATCGCAAGTTCTGCCTATTCGGCACGACATTATATATATATATATATATATATATATATATATATATATATATATATATATATATATATATATATATATATATATATTACACACACACACACACACACACACTGTATTATACTCCAATTCTGTGCATATTTAATTTTTAGGTTTATTTTCTGAGACTGTCACATTAGTATCTCCATGTTAACTAAGTATGGTGTATGTCTTCCCTCACCGTGGCCTTCGTCAGTGTGTGGCCTCCTCTCAGCGTGGCCTCAGCACCTAAGTCACATTAGTCTGTGTTTACCAGGACCTATAATGAGCTGCGTTGCTATAAAATAAAATTAAAGAATGACGTGAATCGCTACAACTGTGAAAGGGAGTGCCCATTAAAACTAGATTTGTCATATTTTACGGGTGTAAATTCTGGCCGGCAAAAGTATTCTTGGACAATGATATTTAGGTGTTACGTTTCGTCGTAATATCTTAAAATATGTCTTATAATGGTGAGTGAAAGGCATAAAAGTTGTTTCAAAACAGGCTTTTTTTTCTTCTTTAACTCGACCTGTCGTCTTCTTGTCAGGTGTGCTTGGTTTTGTAGGTTAAATGTTTATGTATAAAGTCTATTCTCCACCTAGGATCATTTAGAAAGCAGATAATCTAGTTCCTTGGCCAACAAGCAGATGTTCATTCTGCAAATAATTAGTAATCTAATATAAATTATATATATATATATATATATATATATATATATATATATATATATATATATATATATATATATATATATATATATATATATATATATATATATATGTAAGGTTTGTAATTAGCTGAACAGGCGAAATAACTGACAGACGAGGAATTAAAACTAATCACCAGCCTAGTGCCATCGGCTCTGGAGCAAAGGCCTGGTTCACTGAGTGCCAGAGCTGTGTGTGGTCTAGTTTGGTATGGTTAGTTCTGCGTCTCATGGTTTATAGGTTCAAGCTTCCTGTAATCTAAGATTATATGTATGTCATGCCGAATAGATAAAACCGGTCAGTTAGCAAGAACTCATTTAAAATTAGGCCCTTTCTAAAATTTTCTCTTATACGTTTAAAGATATATTTTTTTTTCATTTATGTTAATGTAAAAATTAATAATATTGTACCAAAAGAACCTTAGAAAACTTGCCTAACCTTATAATTAGCGCAATTAATTTAGACTGGTTCAACTAAATATATTTTAGATAAGTTTACAATAATTTCATAATAATTTAATAATATATTTTTTCGTTAGGTTCAGAATGATTTTTTTGCAATGTTATTGCATACACAAATTTTCGCTTGCCTTATTTGGAAAGAAAAGCGTTGCTATTTAAGCCAAATCGTCTCGATATATGTATAGCAAAAATACATATCTCGATGTATTTACTGAGAAATATAATTCTCGATATATATATATACCGAGAGTGTAGAATGTTTATAAATATCGAGTTGCACACATCTCTGTGTATTTATCGAGTTGTATATATTTCGGAGTATACACCGAGTTGTGTGCACCTCGTTGAATATACCGAGTATACACATCAATGTAGAAGTTGGTACACCTTGATGTAAATGCTGAGAGCTGTGCCTTTCAATAAATATATATAGAAATATACCGAGGTCTCTATCTCAGCGTATATGCAGGGTTAGTACAGTCTTTCTCAGCAGTGAGATTACCGCAACTGTGTAGGATTCCCTCAGCTCTCAGTACATGACTTATGTGTATCTCAGCTCTTGTTGACATTTTCTTCAACGTTCAGGCTAAGTATCATAAAAGCACTACCTTATAGCTTTTTTGGAGCCCAAACATTCATTACCCGCAGCTGGGTACTTTCCAGGCTTCGAGGCGTCCAGACGTTGAGCAAGTTTCCCTACACCTGTTGCCTACCTTCACTTATCCTGAAATAGGTAACGGTACCTGGGTGCCAGCTGAATGCTCTAGGTCGCATCCTGGGGAAAGGGAGCTTGGAAGGTAGTATACCAGACAGGAGTGGGTTTTGATATGAACGGTTTGTAGGGTAACAGTTCATAGTCGGTACGTTTAACAGAGTGAAAAATATGTTCATTGTGTCAGGAAGATATTGCTGAACTACGAGACTAATGAAAGGACACTAGTGCATACCCTTTGGACGTCTTTATGGGATAACATTTGAATCTGAAACCTTAGTGACTCTAAATGACAGAAGAGAATGAGAAAGCAGAGTATATATAGTGGAGTATGCAAGTCATGCAAAAGGAATTTGTGGCCACCATGTGCATTGCTAACCAATCCACCATACAAGTTGGTTTTCCAACGCCACAGCGAGTCAGTTTCTACACTATTTAAGCCGTGACAAAATAATATATTAATTATGTTAAATTAAGGTTATCCGTAATTAGCCTATATTTACATATAGTTAGCCGGCAGTGATCAAACTGCGTAAAAGTCTAACAGCAATGAAATGCATCGGTTGTCCCTTAAATAGTTGGAAACTACACACTTGTTAGTTAAGGTGGAGGACGGCTTGACACTGTCGATTGTTGGTCAAATCTTCGTGAAGAACATGCTTCTGGGTGTATATGAGCTTTGATTTTTATGTCTAAGTCATTTGTTTCAGTTTGTTAGCTGTTATAACTATCGTTGGTGTCGTGGTGATGGCCATAGTCGTCCTTGTCATCAGCTTATACTCAGTACTTAAATTCACTTTCATCATAGTCATCAGTTTTGTAGGCATCGCATTCTAGCTATGATCACCACACTCATAATGATGAGCATCATTTTCATCCCCCACAGTTACTACCAGTACCATCACTGTCACCATACCACCACATTACCCGCATCATGATCATCACCGCTGTAATTATCACCACCGTGAGGATGATCACCACTACAACTACTAAAGCAGTATTTATGGTGTGGGTCTGGGCAGCGAACATTAAAATTAACATGAGCAGACCTGAGCTTCAAGATATCAGCAGTTAGTGGCCGCGGCGTAATACATTTCCGCAATAAAACTCTGGGTATGCAAATAAGCAAAAGTTGCGGCGCCCCTCCGGTTTTAATTATACGAGTCTGGCCGGCTTCCATTAGCTTAACTGGCGAATTATCATCTTGCCCAGATAAGCACCGCCTCCCACCCATTAGCCTATCAGAGGCTCTCATTAGTGTGACGTCACTCTCAAACAGGCGCAGGCGCCACCTATCACTTGTTTGCATAGTTGCCACGTCTTCAAGACTTAATGACTAATCTTGGGCCAGTGCTATCGACGACTTCTGGGGAAAAAACATAAAGTTTACATAATTGCATAAGACTCGTCGGGTTTTGCACGCTGTTTGGTGTAGAGGAACTACTGAGATGTTTTGGAATCAGGTTAATTTCTTATCTCCCGCCCGAGTCATCATTCTTTAAGTGGCGTACATGTGGTCCGTCTAACCGGAAGTGCGATAAAACAAGGGTATGGCTATGTTTAAGCGAAGGGGCGATAAAGTCACGATGGCCTCTAACAACAAGCGAGGTCCATTTACAAACCGGTGTTGACGAGTGTGGATGCTGTTAATATGTATATGGTCCGGTTACACGAGAGGTCTGAGAAAAGGAAGACCGAGGCCAGGAATAACCACAGCATCTTCAGCTAGATTTATGTACCCCGGGAGAAACAGGACGGTATTCCTCTCCTTGCCTTTGGGGCGAAAGTTGGCCTCTTCTCTAAGGTTAAACCGCGCTTAGCGACGCATGCTCCTAAGGTCGACACAACGTGAGGTTGTCTCTACAAGTTGCTCTAAAATTGAATATCATATACACGTTTCTGAGAAAGTTATTCTTCTTTCTCTCCTAAATATGGTGTGCGAGAGGAAAAACAGAGGGATAATGTCTAATCTGATGTATGTAGTAGTTTTTTCTTCCTCTACGGATATCATCCGGACGGTTGTAAATTCTGTTAGATATTACGTATACTTTGCAACAATGATGTATATTTAAATTTACACTGAGAACATTCATCGAGGTTTGAAAAGTAAGATGTAGAAAAAAACAGTGAAAAATGCTCTTTTTTAACCAATTTAATACAGGGGCTGAGTTTTTATATTAGGTCAGTTCGTCTTCAAGCTTCGTCCTCTCGGTGACGCTCCTCTCCTCAGGATGCGATTCTTAAGAATCGACCAATACCCAGGTACCTATTTAACAATACACTTTAGGAGCGCTAAACTTTGTGTGGGTTATTCGGCGCAACGGATAGTGAAGGATCAGTCCATCCTCCAAGATTATAATCGTTTAAGATGATCTGTTTACTGCTAGTTCAGTAGCAGCAGCGGAAGTAAGGAGACATTCAGGACCTTTTAGTTGTGAGCCGACGTACAGGTCGGGCAACTTTTAGGAATCTTTTAACATTAATAATCTAACGTTTTTTCTTAGTTGATGCTGGTTATTTTAACTTGGGATAATAGTATATTTTTATATTGAGTGTTTATGTTCCTTGTTTTTATTATTTGCTAATGTTCTTTGTTTTCATTGTTTGTTAATTTTCCTTGTTTTTACAGTTGTATACATTTTTTTTATTGCTATGAAAGCTGAGTTACGCGATCAAAGTGCTCCGAAAATGTCACAACTGTTAGTAATTTAGGTACAGGTCATTTCTCCATCTGAGTTATGACCAGCTCGATCAGTTTCTGCATAATGACACAACAGTGCACATACTTAGAATATCTGTTCCTGTAACAGATAATTAAACTCGCAGCCTCGCAACAAGTGCAAATTCATGATGTGGAATGAGCAGGGAGGCAAGTCTAGACATCAGACAAACAGGATATAGCACGAAACATATGTCCGGAGGCTCAGGCATCACATCAGTGAGTTTTGCATGACTGGCAAAAATTACACGTTTAAAAACACAAACAAGGAGGCTTTCAAGACACTGCACCACCTACGTCAAGCTAATTATAGAGTGCCGCAC
Source organism: Cherax quadricarinatus (assembly GCF_038502225.1). Classification (NCBI taxonomy): domain Eukaryota; kingdom Metazoa; phylum Arthropoda; class Malacostraca; order Decapoda; family Parastacidae; genus Cherax; species Cherax quadricarinatus. The sequence goes on from NC_091295.1 coordinate 32,618,537, forward strand.
CAATGTGGCAACCGCACCTAATCAAGCACATGCAGAAGTTCTGGAAAATCTAGAGGCTTACAACTAAGCTAGTCTCGAAGCTGAGGAGAGAGAGAGTGAAAGGCGAATTAACTTAATCTTTTGTAACTGGACGAGTGAGGAGTCAGGAAAAATGTGATCACGTCATACAAGATATTCAGGAACGTGGATTGTAGGGACAAGGAAAGAATGAACGAATGATAGTATAAGGATGAGAACAAAATGGAAATAGATGACGCTGAAAGCATTCAAGAACCACAGGGATGCTGGAAAGTATTTACTGTATGCTTATACAAAAAGTGGGATATTGAATACATGGCTTCAAAAGTGCCATATTAATGGCATCATTTACACTAATCAGTGTCTTGCCAGAGGCGCGCAGATACGGCAGTTTGTCCCTCTAAACAGCAAATATCCCAAACCCCTCCTTAGACTGCAGTCACTGTACTTCTCATCTCCAGGACTCAAAATTCGGCTAACCGGTTTCCCTGAATTACCTCACAAAATATTACCTTCCTCACACTTCAACAGCTCGTCAAGTACCAAAAACCATTTGTCTCCCTTCCACTCTAACACGCTTACACATGCCTGCTGTATATCCAAGCCCCTTACAAAACCTCCTTTACAAAAGTATTGCTTCACTTTAAACTCGCTGCATAAATCTATTAAACTCCTTTCCGAGGACCATTTTTAACAACCATCATTTTTTCTAACATAAGTAAGTGGAGATACGGGATAAAAGGGGAAAGAATTAGTAAAATGTAAGTTATCAGATTTGTACCTTAGCTAATTTATTGAAACCTCTGGACACTAAAATGTGTTCTAGAAGACAAATTCTAAATTCTGACTGTATTGACTTTTGTCTGCACTATCACTTCACTGATCTTCAACACACTGCACCCACCTCCATCACTGCACTGGACTTCCACCACGGCACCGACCTCCGCTGAACTAACTGCCGCAACAGCACTGACTACCACCATTGCACAAACCTTCACTGAACTATCACCAACCCTGCACAAGCCATAACCACCACCACTATGCATTGACCACCACACTCAACAGACCTCCTCCACACTGCACTTATCTCTTCCCACTCACTCTATTACTCTGATCTAGATTATCCTACTACCATACTGCTAACATAAAATCATCACAGACGCTCTTCCGTATTACCACAGTAAGTTTCAGTTACAATGAAACGGCACCTGAATGCAAATGTTATCCCTTACGCTTAACATGTTTTACAATCTAATTTTTAATTCGTATAATAATGTAGTTCGTTGGAGACATGGGATAGTCTGGTGCATGCGTTCTATTCATCAGTCGACGCCAGCTTGAGACCATTACGTCAAAAAAAGCTTGTCATTATCCATTTCTCTATCACTAGAACACCAACATTACTGGTACATAATCGTAAACTAGTTCAAAAAGTTACACGAGATGTTTCAGTAAAAACTGGCGATTGTGGTTGTTGAAAAATAAGCTCTAAAAGAAAAGTGTAAACTACATATGAGGTGGGACCTGGTAATGAAGCTCGACCTCCTCGTACATAACTCAGTGAGTACAAGTTTATACACTCACCATCCTGACACCACCTCGCTGTTTTGTGTTTTTACACCACACCAATACAGACATTGGTGTCTTGCAGTTGCTACCTCTGCTAGGTTAAGGCCTTACAACAATACACATAAACCGTTCTGCTATCGGATTTCAAGTGAACATTTGGACGCTGCCTTCCCGAGGCATCAGCTAGACACCATCTCGACACAGACCTGCTCCAGTATGAAGGCACGGCAGATCTAAGGTCACTGCGACCTCTTTCAATACTCCAAAGAGAGATGAGCATCGCTCATGTCTTTCTTGTCGACATTTGCCATTCAGTTGTCTGAGGCGAAGCCACAAACCCTACCCCGCTAATATATGACTCCTGCCAACATAAAAAATGTATGAGAGTCACGAGGAGAGTGAGGGAGAGAGAGAGAGAGAGAGAGAGAGAGAGAGAGAGAGAGAGAGAGAGAGAGAGAGAGAGAGAGAGCAGTGGAAAGGGGGAAAGAGAAAGTGTGTGAGAGAATGAAATTGAGAGTGAGATGGAGGAATGTTGGGAGAGTAGGGAAATATGGCTATGGAGAAAAAGGGACACTGGAGAAATATTAAAAAAAAAATGAAAGAAAAAGTGGAATTAACCGATAGGGAGTGAGTTGCTGGAATGGAAAGAATGAACTAATGCTATATTACTACTGCACAGATCTTTAATGTTGTAATAAATAATAGTTTGTGAGGGAAGAAATAAATAAGAGGTAATTTATGAAGGTGTAATCATATCAGTGGAATAATTTAGGGAGTTAACACCTGCTTCAGTCATGGTAATGTTTTTACCGGCGGTGTTTACAAAGGAAATATACACCGGAACATGAATGTTTAATTATCTCTTTGCCGATTACTTTTAATAAACATTACCATGAATATTTATGACTAGCTTTTTTTCCCCCCCGAGTGTTTACAGGAGCACTTTGTTTGCTTGTTAAAAGTTAATATCATTTGCATTAACTGCGTTATAGTAGGTAAATTTTATTCATAAGTTTAATTGAAATACTTCTGCAAAAAGTAAAGCGGAACATTAAAGTTTGCATAAGAATTGTTGTCGTCTTGCAAGGCGATGAATAAGACGCACGCGCAACCCCTGAATATCTTGAGGGTACGTTTCGTCCATCTGGTGAGCGAAATGTCTCTTATATATAGTCTAGTGATAGACATGTCTTATTAAGCTCGTGATATACGCTCGGTCTAGTAGTAGTATCTAATAAGGAAGTGCTAGGGAAATCCTGTTTATACTCAAAATGCTGCTAACAAATTTTCTAAACAGGGCTACAAAAAAAAAAATAATGACGACGACGACTGTCATTTATCTCAGTACAGAAAATATGGAAGCAAAGTAGAAAATTCAGTTAACTGATGTAATGTAACAGGAATGAAAGGATGGGAAGGAAAATGATAGGCTGGAAAAGAAGAGCTTTCAGAATAGGATGTCACACAAAGCACCTGGATTCTCTTGACTGGGATATATTTAAGGAAAGCAAAATTGCAAATGTGCGAGAATATTTGAGAGATTTCAAGCACCCAGAGAAAGAATAAAATCCTTACAATGGTTTTCCCTGGGGCATAGATGAGAAAGATATAATCAACCCTTAAATTCTCCAGGGGTTTGTTTTAAATCTGCTCGCTAAAAGTACCACTGCTTTCCAGCGGAAGTCACGACAAAAGATGAAAAAGTCCCGAATGGAAGCAGGAGCTCGGTAGGTAACTTACATTAAAAAAAGAAAATTAGCTCAATTAGCATGTAAGGTCTAAAACTGTCACTCAGCGAGTCTGATGTGAGAACGAGAGAAAATGCATACAGCTGTTAATGTTGCCATACACAGTATTCATTGGTCGTCCAATGAACAGTCCTCCAACACACAAACTGCATCTGGGTCTTGTTTATTAGTCGTGAGTTTGATTTTATTTCTTCTTAGACCAAAGGGCAAGAGCAGTACATAATCTTAATGTAAATTATCTTTTATGAAGACAATTTTACTGAATGTAGTGGAAATACTTATGTTTTATTTATGAGAAACTTTAATGAGATTTATTTTACGATTTTTTTTGTCTTTATAATCACGCATTATACTTTTTGGCTCCATCTGTATATTGTAATTTCGAAATATCTTAACACTTAGGTTTGTGGTTTCCCTCGTTAAATACCTGTTAACACTTCTTCGACCAGCATTGTATATTTTGTATTCCTATATATAAAGAAATAATTATAGCTAGTAATTCGTTAAATGCTGTTCCAGCACTTTCATAACCAAACTTTGGTGGTGTTTATCTTCATGAAGTTTAATAAGAGCAAACAGAAGACATTGTTGATCTTGTGGAATTGACTGCATAATTATCATTTATTTATAAAATTTATCATTTATAAAATTTGTGACAGTTAAATAATTAGTAAATTAAATATTGACGTAATCTTAACAAGTGGTTAATTATTCCTTTTAACGTATTCTAATGATATTTGCGAGGGTAAGCTTACTTAATTTACGAAAAGAATTTTAATAAACAAAAAGTTAAAACGACATTGGTACCTAACAGCAACTCGTTAGAATAAATGTACATGAGTTAGGTTACCAGGGAAGAGACCTAAGAGGTGTGGTGGTAATAATTCTCCCCATACGAATTTAAGGCTTTCCGTGACTAATAATAATTTAAACGTGGATTTAAATGCATATATGATAAACCGACTCACAGAATCTAGGAGCCAACGCTATTCAAGTGAAGCTCAAGCCTGTTTGACAACTTGTTAGGAAGTATATCTGTCGAAGCTTGTTTAACTGGAACGTGTCGTCGGGTTGGTCAATAAATCGGGGAGGATAATTCGAGTAAGAAGCCGTTCATGGGAGTCATTCAGTCGAGCACTCTGGGGGCAATGCAGTTAATAATTCTTTTCGTCCCTCAGACAGTTAGAGTCAGGAGACAGTCTCAATCGTGGTCTTTGAGGGGGTTTTAGTGTGGCAGGTTGCCAAGTCAGCCAACAGTCCTTCACGTCGCCAAGCAGTTACTAGTTGTGTAATATGGGCCAGACATCAGCATTTTGAATTCAATGTAGTGAAATTACACAGTTAATTGTGTCGCATCATGATTTATCACGATCCTCCTACCAACAAAGCTCCCCTTAAACCTAACCACCCTTAAACATAGCCCTCCCATCCACTCCCCTGATTACTGTCATACTATATGTCCGGATGTGTCCAACCGCTCATTTCATAACATCATTAGTGTTATGTAGTCATAACATCGCCCTACCCCTCCCCCAACCAATTTTTTGGGTATTTCCCCATATCCCATACTCTCCCATTCAGTTCCTTTAAGCTGCCAACCGCTCACCCTCATCATTTGGCCTCTTAAAATTAATCAATCAAATCGGACAACTAAAGAAAATCCCGCACTTTCAAGGAATTTCTCCATTGCATTTTTTGTTGGATCGCAGAGCCTCTGGTCATACCTGGTTCTGATGCATCCTGCTCTTGTTTTTGAAACATCCGGGTCTTGTAGTGGCATATCCTGGTCATGTAATGACATATCCTGTTCATGTGATGACATATCCTGGTCGTGTAATGTAATATCCTGGTCGTGTAATGTAATATCCTGGTCGTGTAATGACATATCCTGGTCATTTAATGACATATCCTGGTCATTTAATGATATATCCTGGTCATTTAATGACATATCCTGATCATGTAATGACATCCTGGTCATGTAATGACATATCCTGGTCATGTAATGACATATCCTGGTCATGTAATGACATATCCTGGTCATGCAATGACATATCCTGGTCATGCAATGACATATCCTGATTATGTAATGACATATCCTGGTCGTGTAATGCAATATCCTGGTCATGCAATAACATATCCTGGTCATTTAATGACATATCCTGATCATGTAATGACATATCCTGCTCATGTAATGGTATCCTGGTCATGTAATGAAATATCCTGGTCATGTAATGACATCCTGGCCGTGTAGTGACATATCCTGATCTTGTATTGACACATGCTCTGCTTGCAGGGACATCCTATGCTTGTAGTGACACATCCTGGTCTTGTGACACATCCTGGACTTGTAATAACACATCCTGGTTTTGTAGTGAATCATTCGGGCCTTGCAGTGACTCATTCTGGGTTTGTAGTGATTCATCCTGGACTTGTAGTGACACATCCTGGTCTTGTAATAACACATCCTGGGCTTGTAGTAACTCATCCTGGGCTTGTAGTGACTCGGACTGGCCTTGTATTACCAAACAATTCACATAAATTTTGAGTTGGTTTTGCTGTGTGGATAAATGGACTATAATTCGTATCCACCATATAAAAGGTCAAACCACTGTGACGTCAGAAGTTCCTTATGTCTTTTCTTCACCGGTATAGTCATATAGAACTATCCCACTCACCTCTTAAGGTTGAAAATGTAGCTTTTTGACGTTGCGAAGCGACCATTAAGACTGGGCATAGGGTCTCATATTTTGTTCCCAACGTCTCAATGTTTAGGTTCACGAAGATACACACACAGTCTTGCTTACATCTGCAGAACGTAGCACTAATTTCAATATTGATATTAGCGAGGTTGTGTGTGTGTGTGTGTGTGTGTGTGTGTGTGTGTGTGTGTGTGTGTATACTCACCTATTTGTACTCACCTGTTTGTGGTTGCAGGGGTCGATTCACAGCTCCTGGCCCCACCTCTTCACAGATTGCTACTAGATTCTTTCTCTCCCTGCTCCATGAGCTTTATCATACCTCGCCTTAAAACTCTGTATGGTTCCTGCCTCCACTACGTCACTTTCTAGGCTATTTCACTTCCTGACAACTCTGAAGAAATACTTTGTGTGTGTGTGTTTTGCCGGACACTCGGGGGAAGGTGAAAATTGTAGGGGCCGCAAAACTGAGATTTTTAAATGGCAGCAAAACTTGGATTTAACTAAATGAAGTGTAAAAGTGGAGTCGCTGAGAAAATCCTAGTCACTGTGACTGGGATTTTTTTCGTATAATTTAACAAAAATACAATTTTAAAGACACTGAAATTGAATACATGCTCATAAGCTACGGGATGGGGTATTGATTCTTACCAATTATGAATTTTGTATATTTATGTTAAAATATTCTCAGTTTCCAACATGGCTTTCTTTCTTTAACGACAAATATGTAATTTTAAATGAGAAATCACACACTGATGTCTGTTTGCTGATAACACACAACACTGTAAATCAGTGGAAACCCTTTCCAGATGGCTCATCGAAAACAAAAATACAGACTTAGTAATCGGTGATACAAACTCTCCTGGGGAGGGGCGACTTAACTATTCTCCTGGACCTGCGAGACTTTTAAAAACAGATAGAATAAGCCGGCAGTAAGTTCTGTTACGTTTTTTTAATCGATGACATTTAACGTAATATATGAGTGTTTATTATAATTGTTTTACGTGCAATTATCTGAATTTGTAGAGATTGAACTGTAGCTCTTGGACCTGGCTCTTCGTTTTCGAACTGAATGACATGAATTAGTTGATAAATTTTTCGTTTTAAATTCTGGTGTCTGCTTCTATTGTGTCTGTCTTGTTCATTCCTCTAGTTTACCATTCCTAAGTTAAAAAAGTTTGCGTTGACAGTATGTTGTTTTCCGGTAATAACTTATTTATGATAACCCCGAGATCTTTCTTTTTAGAAAGATCATTATTTTTTATCAATGAGACCTAATTTTTCTTTATTCATATCATAATACATTTTTCGACATCATATTGCGTCAAATACTTAGTTTCCTCGGTTAGTTTATCAAAATCCATGATATTAGTTATTTGTACTTCACATAAAATTTGTGCATCTTCTGCAAATACACAGAAATTTTTTTTTTCGTGATAAGTCCATGAGGAACATACTGACACTGATCATTACCTCATTCACCTGTTGTTAATTATTGCCTACTGTGAGCAACTGTTATCAAGGTTTATATTAAAACCAAAGTGGATACTCAGTCATATTTCAGTCTTTCACTACTCACGAAATCGTAATAACACGATTACAAACAAACCACGGTACGGGTGGGGTTACTAACCCATGGCTCACGACTCATTTACCGTGGGTTTTAACCCGGTCAGTATCGTGGTTTGGTCAATCTTTCACGCTCATTCCTACAAATCTTATCATAAACACTTAAGTTTGATGTTTAAGATTTTGAGAGTCTGAAGGTGTTTTGAGGATATTTCTCGCCAGGCGTGTGCTCGCGCACCACAGTTTGTGCATTGGATGTGTTTTTTAGGACGCACTTGACATGGGTTCAGACCTCTTTGTGGTTATTAGAGCCATAAGTGTGTGTGCATGCCTGCGCGGGCGTGTACTCATGAATGCATGTCACTGTTAATTTTCTAATACAAAGTAGTAGTAGATTCCAGATGATCTCTTCAAACCGTTGTATATCTATTTCTCCCTTTGCAGAGAGATCCCATTATACTCTAACACCAAGTTTATTAATCCAAAAAATAAAATACTAATAAATCCAGGCAGTGATTCTTAGTATGTGTTTGCAATCTCGTATAAGTTTTGTTTCACTTGTGCTTTTTACCTCTATCAGCGCAGCGCATTACGTCCCACACCGTGTCCTCGAGGCCGTTCTTCTTCCTTCGGTTGACTGTTAATTAGTTAATTATGCAAAACAACTAGTTAGAGCCGTTTCCCTGACCGACTCTACCGTCCATCCTACTCATTTCTGCAACATTGCAAGCTGCTGATTGCAATGTTGCTGATTGTGTTGATTGCAACACGAAAGACCTAGAGCTATCATTCAACTCTCCCTGTGGTTGTTTTACATTTTGCATCGCTCCTTCACGATTATTGCAATATGCTAATTATTTTAATTTAAATTAGGCTAACATAGCCTAGAGAAGCTAATATAGCATTTTCGGTAGCTGTTTAGATTCAATAGAAATCGATATTTTGGAACTTGTACGAAAACGAACTCTTTGTTTGGAGGAGAGGTTGCGGTGGTGGACCTGCATCAGAGCTTTTGTTGTCCTGGGTGCGACATTAAGGAGTAATTTATTTGGTGAAAAGAGCACTAATTTACATGACCCACCGTGTAGAAACACCCACACTAATACAGTGTGTTTCAAAGAGATGGACCCGATTTGCATATAAACTGCTTTGAAATTGGGTTCATTCCTTTGAAACACCCTGTGCATGACCGAAGGGGGAGGGGGATGATGAGAATATTTGTGATAAACCAGACTGGTTTATCACATTACATACTGCAAAAATATCCCGTCCGGTTATGACGTCCTTAGAAATCTCAGTTTCGTGTTTTGGAAATTTGAAAGAGAAATATTGGCAAATAAAGAATAAAAAATGCATAACGACGATTGCAAAAAAGAGGACGTCAAAACTGGTGAAATAAGCAGAAGGCGCTTATAGTGACCAATAACTCGCCTATAACACCGAGCTGGCAACTCTCTCAATGAATTCTTAATTATAGCCCGCGATGTTCTGTAAAGTCTCCGCCAACACCACCTCTCTGATGCCTGTCCGGAAGACCTATATTCGCACCCCCTCTTGTCTATACTTAGTGACATGAGACTTTCTGGAGCCAGTAGAGGTTGGATATATATATATACATTTTTTTTTTTGGGGGGGGGTATTGTTTATGGAGTGAAGTACTTTGTATGTGAGGCTAGTCTGTGTAGGTGCGTGACCTGTACCACGCTCCAGCAACCTGTAGTGACCTGCTCGACGGTTGTCTTCCAGTGACGTTGATGGTTGTGTCTTACAGTGACCTCGATGGTTGTCTTCCAATGACCTGCTTGACACCTCACTAGCTCCGCATCACTGCTGCCAACCATGAAATACATTGTCTTCAATTTAGTCCTTCGGTGACATACATTCAGTAACTGTGTGACATCCATTCAGTCATTTGTATCTTTGATTAAATAATTTGTCTTCAGTTCATTCAATTAAATAACTTGGTGCCTTCAATTAAATCATTCATTGATCCTGATTAAATAATTCCCAGAAACTAGCGAGATCATTCAGTGCTGTTGATGGAATCATTTAGTTCCATCGCCGAAACGAAGATGGCATCATTAAAGGTCAGTGACAGATGAAATCTTTTGACGGTGTCCTAGGAAGAACGATTCGGTGTCATCGGGTAACCACAGTGTCACAAATGAAACCTCGAGGCCTGGTCTCAGACCGGGCCGCGGGGGCGTTGACCCCCGAAACCCTCTCCAGGTATTCGCTGAGAAAGACGAAACTCTATGAAACTATAGGTGTATGGCCTTGTGGGTTTAGCGCTTAGTTCTGATTGTATTATTAATAGTAACATAAATAATATGAAACATACAAAAAAAAAAAACAGTGATGTTACTTATGGTAAACAATGCCGGCAAGTTGATGAGACATCTTTTTGAAAACACTTAAGTGTTGTAGATGTGTCTCATGGAAGCTACAACATGGCTGGAAGACGAGTGTGCTTGGCTAGAACAGGTACTTGAGAGCAGGCCCTAGCATAGACTGAGGCTTGAGCGGGAGGGTGTCAGGCAGCATTGGAAACGGAAACCAAATTATCCGGGTTGACTCGAGGAGAGGGAGAATAGCCCCTGCTTATTGGATCAAGAGCCCTAAACCGGTATCAAGACGCCTGCCGGCCCTTGAAGACGGTTGGGTCTAGAAATGTAAAGCTTCAAGTGTGTTTCAGTCCGTCCTTCGAGACTATAATTATAACTATAACCTTAATTTTTGAAGGGGTGGACTGGTAAGCCAGTGGAAGGTCTCGGTCAGACGACTAAAAGCTCCAGCTGCTGGTCATCATATGAATAAGACCCGAATCAAGAAACACTTGTCCTACAAACCTTACCTAACCTAACCGTCAAGGGGAAAGAGAGAGAGAGAGAGAGAGAGAGAGAGAGAGAGAGAGAGAGAGAGAGAGAGAGAGAGAGAGAGAGAGACTATTAGGAAAGTTCTTGATATGAGTTATGTAAGCCAGTTTAGGTTAGACTTCCGCTTTTAGCAAATATTAATCAATTATATTACGGCTCTAATAAATGTAGTAATACACAAAAGCTGTATAAAAACAATAGCCTTTGAAACATGCACAATATGGGACCCATCTAGCGGACTGTACAGTATATAGTCATAAAGTTTTCACTCTTAATATCAACGTGGCACTAGCGACGTTTTTCATGGAAAGTGAAATATTGACTTTGTTTAAGAGAATGGAATGATCCTTGACACTGATGAAGTTGGAGGAAATTACAAAGTTTTAGTCTATCTTATGTACAGGATTGCGGTGCCCTAGTTGAGGCAATTTGTTGAGAGCAGTGCGAATTCTGTTGGAGTTTGTGACACTAGAACCAGTGGTGAGAAAGTTTAGGTGACAGTGGAACCGGTGTTGAGGGACTGCAGATGACAGAACCAGTGGTTATGGAGTTCAGGCGACAGTGGAACTAGTGGTTATGGAGTTTAGGTGACACTAGAACCAGTGGTGAGAAAGTTAAGGGAATGTAGATGACAGAACCAGTGGTTATGGAGTTTAGGTGACAGTAGAACCAGTGTTGAGGGAATGTAGACGACAGAACCAGTGGTTATGGAGTTTAGGTAACAGAACCAGTGCTGAGAGAGTTTACTTGACGTTGCTGCCTTCTCGCTGCCTGCCGTTTTCGTTCTTCCTTTTCCTGTCGTAAAGAGTTAGTTGAGTTAAAGGCATTTTTTAACACCAGAGAAATTAAAGAGATAAGCGGTGTATCGCCTTCCGGTGAGGAGTCGCCACTGCAGAAGTTATTACGCTTGTTAAGTGTTTTAATCTCCCTTTACATGTATATATATAGAGAAAAATGCTTCAACTCGCCATGAAATTTAAATATTTTTTCTTAATATATAAATTAGGTTCAATTAAGGGATTTATATATATATATATATATATATATATATATATATATATATATATATATATATAGATATATATAATTTATATTTATACACACGTACCGATAATTGGGATTCGTGAGGCTTAATAGGACTTTATGCTGGAGTTCTTGAGGCATTTGCGGCAATTTATGGGAGATTGTGTGTGTGTGGGGAGACCTCGGCATTTATTTTAGAACAATGGAGTCATCAATATATCTTGGCGGCTGTGAAAGAGCGGGATAATGGATGTGTACTCTTCATAAAGGCGTGAATGCACCAGGCTGACAGCTTCATAGTTAATGCTTCATAAGTGATGCATGGTCAACACTAGTTTGGTAGATATCAAATGTGTGTGTATTGTATTAGTGTGTAATCCCCTATATGTGTTTGCAGGAGGTAGAATCACAGCTTGTGTGTGTGTGTGTGTGTGTGTGTGTGTGTGTGTGTGTGTGTGTGTGTGTGTGTGTACGCCTTTAGTGTGCATGGCTGTATGTAACGCAAATAAATCCATTTCAACACAAAATAGAAAAATGAATATTGTTTATTTCAGCCTCACTGAGGCCCTCTTCAGCAGACTATTTTTTTTTTTTTTGCAAGTTTGGTTACTTTAACTCAATGTAATTAACTAGCCAGGATGTTTTAACTTGATAGAACGTTAAATAGGATCTGTTGAAGACAAATTGTATACACAAATTTTCGCTTGCGAAAATATGTGTATGTAATAATTTCGCAAAAATCATTCTGAACCTAACGAAAAAAAAATTCATTGTGTTTATTATTAAATTATTGTAAACTTATCTAAAATATATTTAGTTGGATTAGGCTAAATTGAGCGCTTTATAATAAGATTAGGTAACTTTCCTAAGCTACTTTTGGTACAAAATAATTAATGTTTACATTAATATAAATGAGAAAAATATTTCTTTAAACGTATAAGAGAAAATTTTAGAAAAGACCTAATTTTAAATGAGTTCTTGCCAATTGACAAATTTTACCTATTCGGCACGACACACACACACACACACACACACACACACACACACACACACACACACACACACACACACACACACACACACACACACACACACACACATATATATATATATTAATGAGGCGTGTTTCCTCAGGATGCTTTTGTTTGAATACTACAACTAGTATATAGTAACCTTTCTTATAAATCTTCTGTGTAGTGTGATTATTTGTAAATTCGACTAAAAAAAGTGCATCCAAAATTGAGTTGTGTGGAGTAAGGCCTCTATGGTAGGCGTATTGTAATTCTGACGGAACTATCTTACTCGCACTTACAAAAAAAAAAAAAACTATGCTATAGAAGAGCTTTGTAAGAGAGCTTACAGTATATTAAAGAAAAAATTTCAAATATCCTCCATTTATAATAGTTTTGTATAAAGTTTAGTAACTGTACTTTTAACTACATATGTGTAATTAATAACTTCCGTTAAAAGTAAATATTTGCCGAGTTATATGACAGCACATTGGGTGATTAATTAATATTTAAACTAATGTATAAAATATTCGTAAGTATGAGTGGAGGACCCAGACTTGTAAGTGGTTTAATTATGGAGTCTTACCATGAATAATTATCTTGTTATTACTAATGTAGTAAGTGATTACCCTATTACTTCCTCTCTTTCCACTCCCAGTTCACTAACCAGCCCAACACCCTCTCTACAGCAGCACTCGCCCTTCCAACACCAGGACACACCATCTCAACCCCAGAACACACCATCTCAACCCAGAGAGACACCAGTTAAACCCCAGGACACACCATCCCGACTCCGCACACCATCCCAGCCCTATCACACACCATCCTAACCCAGCACAATCCATCCCAATCCCATCACACACCATCGCAACCACAACACAAACAATCCCAACTTCATAAGCACCATCCCAACCTCATGAAACACCCATCCCCAGCACACACCATCTCATCATTAGTACATAAAATTCCAGCCTCAGCACCCCATCCTAGCATCAGTACACATCCAGTCCTAGTTCCAGTACCACCTTCCCAGTCTCAGCACCATCCCAGGCTCTCTCCTCCTCCACTGTACCTTATAATTCCATGTCTACTCTCCCATTAGCTCCAATAACACCAAATTCAACTCATTTGCTCCATCCCATTCTTTAACATTTAACAAGGATCATTCCTCTAGTTACTTCAACCTCCTTGACTGCCCTCTACCCTTAAAGTCCACGTATCTAACATAAGAACATAAGAAGGAACACTGCAACAGGTCTACTGACTCATGCGGAGCAGATCCATGTGACCCCCCGGATTAGCCCAATGACCCATTCCCCCCGGATTAGCCCAGGGACCCACCCAGTCTGGTCACCTCCACTCAAGGATGGAGCACGGCACCAGACCCAGCAGCACAAGCTAGTCAGGTCCAACTCGCACCCACACACCCCAAGCTCATCATTTATCTAACCTATTTTTAAAACTACACAACGTTTAAGCTTGAATAACTGTTCTCGGGAGTTTGTTCCACTCATCCACGACTCTATTACCAAACCAGTGCTTTCCTATATCCTTCCTGAATCTGAATTTTTCCAACTTGAAGCCATTGCTTCGAGTCCTGTCTTGTTTGGAAATTTTCAGCACGCTAATTACATCCCCTTTATTTATTCCTGTTTTCCATTTATACACCTCGATCATATCCCCTCTAAGTCTACGCCTTTCGAGAGAGTGCAGATTCAGGGCCTTCAGTCTATCCTCATAGGGAAGATTTCTGATACATGGGATCATCTTTGTCATCCTCCTCTGTACGTTTTCCAGAGCATTTATATCCATTCTGTAATACGGTGACCAGAACTGAGCAACATAGTCTAAATGAGGCCTAACCAGGGATATATAGAGTTGAAAAACAACCTGAGGACTTCTATTATTTATACTTCTAGATATGAAGCCAAGAATTTTGTTAGCTTTATTGCGAACACTAATGCACTGTTGTCTTGGTTTTAAATTACTGCTAACCAGAACTCCTAAATCCTTTTCGCAATCAGTAGTATTAAGAAATACATTATTTAGTTTATATGTGGCATGGTTATTTAACTGTCCAACATTTAGAACTTTGCATTTGTCTATATTAAACTGCATCTGCCACTTCTCCGACCATTGCATCAGTCTATTCAAATCATCCTGGAGTGCTCTAGTGTCCTCATTAGAATGAATTGGACTGCCTATTTTGGTGTCATCAGCAAATTTGTTTATGTCGCTATTTATTCCCTCATCTATGTCGTTTATGTAAATTGTGAGCAACAACGGGCCCAACACTGGCCCCCTGAGGAACACCGCTTGTGACGTGCCCCCATTCGGATTTCTCCCCATTTATGCAGACTCTGCTGCCTATTTGTCAGCCATGCCTCTACCCAAAAAAAATTTCTCCTATTCCGTGTGCCTTAAGTTTCCTCAATAGCCTCTGATGTGGAACTCTATCGAAAGCCTTACTGAAGTCCATATACACAATATCATATTCATTACCATGATCTACCTCCTCAAACACCTTAGTGAAAAAAGTTAGTAAATTCGTAAGACAGGAACGCCCCTTTGTAAATCCGTGTTGAGATTCATTAATCAATCTGTGTCTATCAAGATGGCTACGAATTGCTTCGGCAATTATTGATTCTATAAATTTTCCCACTATGGAGGTAAGGCTTGTTGGTCTATAGTTCGAAGCCAAGGACCTGTCACCTGCCTTGTAAACAGGTATTACATTTGCCATTTTCCACTTATCAGGCACAACGCCAGTTTGTAGTGATATGTTAAAAAGATTAGCCAAAGGTATGCTAAGTTCCTCTTTACATTCCTTTAACACCCTGGCAAACAGTTCATCAGGGCCTGGGGATTTGTTAGGTTTTAGTTTCTCTATTTGTCTGAGGACCATGTCACTAGTTACCGCAATCGTACATAGTTTATTATCCTGTTCTACATAATCTATTATTTCAGGAATATCGCTAGTATTTTCTTGGGTGAAAACTGAAAGGAAGTAGGTATTTAGAATTTCACACATACCCTTATCACTCTCAGTGATCTGACCAGAGTTACTCTTAAGTGGGCCCATCTTGTCCCTAATCTTACTTCTGTATACCTGAAAGAACCCATTTGGGTTAGTCTTTGAATCACTTGCGACCTTAGCCTCATAATCTCTCTTTGCTTTTCTTATTCCTTTCTTTATTTCTCTAATTTAATATATTGATTTCTTAACTGCCCATCCCCTCTTTTGATACGCCTATATATGCCTCTCTTTTGACCAATGAGATGTTTTAATCTATTGTTCATCCATTTGGGATCATTTTTGTTAGATCTAATTTCCCTACTCGGAACAAAAGTTGTCTGGGCAGCTAGAACTATGCTCTGAAAAACGTCATATTGGCAACCAAGATTACCTACCTGACCCATAGTCAGGACATCCCAATTTAGCCCACCCATGTAATTTTTCAGTCCCATGAAGTCGGCCAAGCGAAAATCTGGGACAGATTTGATTGCAGTTATCTGAGTAATTCCATGATATATTGAAACTAAGTGATTTGTGATCACTTTCCCCAAGCTCATCATTAAACTCAAGATTATTAATTAGTGAATCTTTGTTGGCAAGAACCAAGTCAAGCAGATTGTTTCCTCTAGTTGGTTCTGTTACAACCTGTTCTAAAAAGCAATCCTGAACCGTATAAAGAAAGTCGCTAGACTCAAGATTTCCTGTCATATTGTTCCAATCAATTTGTCTAAAGTTAAAATCTCCCATTATCACAACATTTTCATATATAGATGCCTTATGAATTTCATCCCATAACAGCTTACTGCACTCCCTATCAAGGTTTGGGGGCCTGTAAATCACACCCAAAATTAATTTGTCACGTCCCTCGAGAAACTGTAGCCAAACAGATTCTGTGTTTGATGTTTCTAATCTTATATCATGTCTAAGACGACAATTTAAATTTTCTCTGACATACATCGCCACTCCACCACCCTTCCTGTTGACCCTATCAGTGTGGAATAGTTTATAACCCTGTATGTTGCATTCAGAAGGCATTTCTCTATCTTTCAGGTTGAACCAAGTCTCTGTTATACCAATAACATCTATATTACCTGCACTTGCAAGTAATCTTAGCTCATCTATCTTATTTCTTAGACTCCTACTATTTGTATAGTAAACTTTAAGGGAGCTAGTCACTCGTTGCCCTCTATCTTTCTTTCTTTGTTGATCAATTGATTTGCCATTACTAGCAACTTTATTTTGAATATTGTCTTTTAAACATATCCCTGAGGTATCCCGGTAATAACTGCTGTTTTTAACCCTAATGCTGCAGCCTGATTGTTTCCCACAAACACCCATACCTCAATAATCTATTAGTTTAAATTCCTAGACAAGCCGTCAATTACCCTCTCAATTGAATTGGCTAATGCAACCACTCCATCCCTAGAGAGATGAACCCCATCCCTTGCATACATATCACGTTTGCCAAAGAATAGGTCCCAGTTATCAATGAATGGGATTGCAAGTTCCTTGCAGTACCTATCTAGCCAGCAATTTATACCAGTTGCCCTAGACATCCATTCATTGCCCACTCCCTTTCTAGGCAAGATGCTACATATGACTGGGATCCCTCCCTTAGACCTAACTACTTCTATGGCTGACCTGTACTTATCCAGCAGCTCCTCTCTCCTGCCCTTCCCAATGTCATTACCCTCAGCACTAAGACAGATAATGGGCTTGTTCCCATCACCTGCCATAATATTATCCAACCTGCTGACTATGTCACCAACACCAGCTCCAGGAAGGCACACTGACCTTTCTGTCTCTGTTACAAAATGCACAGTCCATATATCTTATCTGAGAATCGCCTACTATTAAAATATCAGTGGTACCTTCAACCTCACTAACCACTGAAGTACATTCGTCTTGGAGAAAAGAGAATCGATTTCCTACCTTCACATCTTCTCTATTAACTCTCATCTTCCTTCTTCCTGAACTGTGAACCACTTGCCACTTAAAGCGGCTGCCACTATCACTACTGGTGACCATTTCCTCCTTACCAGCTAAATCCTTCTCACACTCGCTCCCAAACTCAACTATGCGAAGCTTCAGCCTCCTGTTTTCCTCCTGAGGAAGTAGTCTCCTTCTTCAACACTTGAACCTGAGATTCTAAAACACAACAACAAGCCATATCAACCGGTCCATTCCCTCAAACTTGGTGCTTGACATGTGTTTAAATTAGTCTCAACAGACCAGACATTCTCTGAAATACAAGATTATCACATCTTTTTTTCTTCGACTTTTTTGTAAACTTAGTGCTTTGGAACTAATACACGAACTGCAGAAAAAAAAATAATTTCCAGCTTAAATTTTAACCTTCTACTACTCGAGCCGGTCTCCGTCTCTAACAAAACTCTCTTGCACACAATAATGAAACACCACCATATATCTTCATGGGACTTCTAATCTTGTATATAAACGAGTTTCTCTACCATTCCTTTGTATTTTCTAAAGCGACCCTTACCTGGAGGTCGAGATATTCACAAAAAAATCCAGTTTTTTCTCCATGTGAAATGCAGCCCCTCATTGATAAGTGATCATGAAAGTGCTTTAATTTATTACTGTGCTCCTCTGAGGATGTAACGAGCGGAAGCGCATGGGAAATTTTGCCTTTCAGCTTTATAAGTGGTTCTTCTGCATTAAGCGAATTACGCAGTTGTGACTTTTTAGATACGTGGGAAAAGATTTATCTTCAGATGGGTCTAAGACAGTAGTGTTGAGGAGTCCGTGAAAGGTGGTGTGTCAGAGCAAAAAGAGGAAATGTATCGGTGTTTGTGACACTTTTATATAGTTATATAGTACTCTGCAAGTGTTGTAATATGCACGTTAAAGACAGTGGGAATAACTTGGCTAATATCATTGTCGTGAATATTATCCTGATATAAGGAATCAGATATAAGGAATGCAACAATTTCGCAAAAATCATTCTGAACCTAACGAAAAACATATATATCATTGTGTTTATTATTAAATTACTGTAAACTTATCTAAAATATATTTAGTTGGATTAGGCTAAATTCTTTTGGCTAAGGTTCTTCTGGTACAAAATTGTTAATTTTTACATTAACATAAATGAAAAAATATATCTTTAAACGTACAAGAGAATATATATATATATATATATATATATATATATATATATATATATATATATATATATATCACAGTATATAGTGACGCAATAAAATTGTTATTTAACGTATAGTTACTCAGACCTCGGAAAAAGACAAGGAGTCACGAGAAAAACCGGCTATTATAGCTGCTAAAGGAAGCTAGACCCATAATTTCTCCATTCCGGACAAAGTTTGCATGAGAGTGGCAGAAATGATAATTACCCGTGCCCCTCCGTGTCTTCGTCTGTTGCATTTGTAGTCCTATGGCATCCCTATGAACTTTAGTGTCAGCTCGTTTACAGCGTTGCCTTGTCATGTCCTAAAGAGTCCTATAATATTCTTCCATGCTCTGTCTCGCCTCTCCACGTCTGTGCATGTTATCAAGCAATTTATCTAACTTTGTCTATGCAAGCTTTTCTATTCCCTGACGCCGTTAGTTCTTTTCTACAGTGTTCCTCATTGCATATCTGCAAGTGTACTGTCTGTGCATGATGCACCATGTCTTCCCGAGTCTTTTGCTTTTTCTAACATATCCTGTTTTGTCCGCGCGAGGTCTACCGTGTCCTGCAGTGTGTGTGTGTGTGTGTGTGTGTGTGTGTGTGTGTGTACTACTTTGTCTGGATACGTTCTACCAATTCTGTCTTGACTGTGCTTTTTCTGTGTTCTGGGGTGTTATTATTTCCTCACTCGTGTTTATGAGTGTCTTTGCTTATATTTATTCATTATTTATTCTATCGTGTCCTGTCGGGTCTGTGCGTGTCCTTCCGCGTATCTGCGTGTCCTTCCGCGGGTCTGCGTGTCCTTCCGCGTGTCTGCGTGTCCTTCCGAGTGACTGCGTGTCCCTCCGAGTATCTGTGTGTCTTACTACAATGCTACGCTTCCTACACAGTTTCCACCAATGGCCAGCCTGGCATCGTGCTTCAACCTTGAGTTGACTTTTTGGGATTGTGGGCGTTATGGAGGGACGGGGAATGAGACTATGTTAGAAAAGAGAATGTTTGATGATGGATGAGTTGGTGGACAATAGTACATGGAAAAACTGCTGGGAGGGAAAGATAGGATGCACATTACTTAAGTGCATGTAGTGGAAAGTGACCGGGTTAGAAAGATGGCAACTGGATCGGTATGAACAATGTGATATGCAAAAGTAGTTGAGAGAGGGGAAAAAAATAGAACTAGACAGAAATGCAGATAATGACTATGAAAAGACAGTGCCTGTCTGTCTCCCTGGCTGTCCCTGTCTTCACCATTTCTCTGCATGTCATCTTGTGGCTGTTCTTTCAAGAGGACGACTGTTATGCTCCCATTCAACGAAGGTTCTAAAAGATCTTTCGTATATCCAAGAAACTTAATTTCTGATCTGAAAAATTGACATTTAGACAGTTTGATCTTTAAATTGGCTTCTTCAAGCTTACCAAGTACTATATCAAGTCTTTTCAGATGTGTATGCGCATCTTCGGACATGACGATTATGTCATCTAAGTACACCGTAAGTGCTTCACCTACAAGACCTCTAAAGATATTGGTCATGAGCCTAGAGAATGTGATAGGAGAGGATCGTAATCCAAAAGCCATTCAAAGGAAGTGATAATGACCTGTGGGAGTGGAGAATGCGGTTAGCTCTTGGCTTGATTTTATGAAATGTGCTTGATTTTTATGAAATGTGCTTGATTTTAAATAATTATTTTCTCTCAGTTTTTACACAGGAAGACACTAACAATATTCCAGTAACATCACAGTCACTAGTGAGATGGTTGTGAAGCAGATAGACAGACTGAAGCAAAATAAGTCGCCGGGTCCTGATGAGGTTGTTTCAAGGGTTCTTAAGGAATGCAAAATGGAACTCTGTGAACCATTAACTAATATTTTTAATTTATCTCTTCAAACAGGTGTAGTGTCTGATATGTGGAAGATGGCTAATGTAACTCCTATTTTTAAAACAGGGGACAAGTCGTTACCGTCAAATTACCGCCCAATAAGCCTGACCTCAATTGTAGGCAAATTACTAGAGTCAATTATAGCTGAGATTATAAGAAGCCATCTCGATAAGCATAGCTTGATTAATGATACTCAGCATGGATTCACAAGAGGCCGGTCTTGTCTAACTAATTTATTAACTTTCTTCAGTAAAGCTTTTGAGGCTGTTGACCACAATAAAGAATTTGATATTATTTACTTAGATTTTAGTAAGGCTTTTGATAGAGTTCCGCACCATAGACTGTTAAAGAAAGTGGCAGCTCATGGCATTGGGGGAAAAGTGCTCTCGTGGATCGAGTCATGGCTCACTGACAGGAAGCAGAGAGTGTCCATAAATGGGGCTAAATCCGAGTGGGGATCTGTAACAAGTGGCGTTCCACAGGGATCAGTCTTGGGCCCATTGTTGTTTATAATATATATCAATGATCTTGATGAGGGAATTACTAGTGATATGAGCAAATTCGCCGATGACACAAAGATAGGTAGGATAATTGATTCAAATGTAGATGTTATGGAACTTCAGGAGGATTTAAACAAACTCTATTCTTGGTCAGAAAAGTGGCAGATGCAGTTCAATGTAGATAAATGCAAGGTTCTGAAGCTTGGGAGTGCCCATAACCCTAGTACTTATAAGTTAAATGATGTAGAACTTAGCCATACAGATTGCGAAAAGGACTTGGGGGTTATGGTGAGCAGCAACCTTAAACCAAGACAGCAATGCCTAAGCGTACGTAATAAGGCAAATAGATTACTGGGATTTATATCAAGAAGTGTAAGCAACAGAAGTCCAGAGGTCATACTGCAGCTTTATACATCATTAGTAAGGCCTCACCTAGATTATGCAGCTCAGTTCTGGTCTCCGTATTACAAAATGGACATAAATTCGTTAGAAAACATTCAGCGTAGGATGACTAAATTAATACATAGCATTAGAAATCTTCCTTATGAAGAAAGATTGAAGACTCTTAAGTTACATTCACTTGTTAGACGAAGAATAAGGGGAGACCTGATCGAAGTGTATAAGTGGAAGATAGATATTAATAAAGGGGATATTAATAAGGTCTTGAGGATGTCTCTCCAAGAGAGAACCTGCAGTAATGGATTTAAATTAGATAAGTTTAGATTTAGAAAGGACATAGGAAAGTATTGGTTTGGAAATAGGGTAGTTGATGAGTGGAACAGTCTACCTAGTTGGGTCATTGAGGCTGGGACTTTGGGTAGTTTCAAATCTAGGTTGGATAAGTACATGAGTGGGATTGGTTGGATTTGAGTGGGACTTTCACATCAGAGCTTATTTCTTGGGTGGCATTGAAAATTGGGTTGGGCAAATGTTTTGTTAGTGGGATGAATTGTAAAGGACCTGCCTAGTATGGGCCAGCAGGCCTGCTGCAGTGTTCCTCCTTTCTTATGTTCTTATGTTCTTATATTCCTTTCATGCATACCTGTGGAGCTCAAATGCTGCAAAGAAGATTCTCAGGTGTTTGCGTGCGTTAACCGGCGAGGCCTCTTCTTTCTCTTGCGTGCACGCGGATATATAAAATGCAAGGAAATGCTGCCATTATAAGCGCTTCAGAAAAAAACATTTACAGCCGCCACCTGACTTTGAGGAATGTGCTGTGTTTAAACGTCGAATTAATTGCCACAAATGCGCTTCTCGGCAGGATTATCTGGGAATGGAATATTTCAGAATAAGTGAGCCCAGACAGGCGACGAAGATCCTCCGGTTTTCCGGGATTCACGTTTTGTATTTTCCGTTTTTACTTTGAGCAATAAATATTCACCGTATGCAGTGCAATTTCGTTTACGCTGGGTGTTTTCATAATGTTACTGCTGCTGCTCCTTTTGCCACTGTTGCTGCTTTTCTTGCTGTTGCTGTTATAGCTGTTTTTGCTGGTGTCGTATGGTATTATTGACCAGAAGTATGGTGGAAAGCCGCTTGATAAAACCCATTGTGTAGGCGGAACGTTGTCTATAATCAATTTTTTCTCTGCACCAAGTGTCGAACCATTGTGCCGATGTGCTGCTGCTGCTGTTACTGTTGCTGTTACTGCTGCTGCGGCTGTTACTGTTGCTGTTACTGCTGCTGTGGCTGTTACTTTGAATTTGTTTTTACTAATCGTTATTCTACTACACTACCACATCTGCTAATGTACTATAACAATATTTACTAAAACAATTTACTTTTAGCTGCTGCTGCTGACGATGGTACAATAGTACTACCAATAATAATAATAATAATAGGAATAATATGCTGATAATATTACCACTCCTAATACCATTATGTTAGTGGTGATGCTATCATAGCAGTGATTCGATAATTACGTTAGTCACTGTTGACGTTTATTTTTCAGAGAGTATCACTGTACGCAGGTTAATCGTGAGCGAGATGCACCTGAGTACTGTTCAAGTTACCCATGAGTACCAGATGTACACACAGTATTCCATCCAAGAAACGCTAACGTCAACAACAATAGTCATTTCCTACCATCATGGTTTATCAGATCAGTTTTTATCTGTTTCCATCTCTTCATTGGCAGTTATTCCTGCCTCCACTCACCACCATGATCCCTCACGTGTGGCCACGATGACCAATTAATACTGACTCAGGAAATCGTAATGACACGATTGTAAACAAACCATACCACGGATGGGGTTTGAACCCGCGGTCAGTGTGTCTCAAAACTCCAGACGTGGCTAGCGTTAGCCACGGGCCCAGTGGCTAACGCCTAGCTTCAATAAGATTCATCCAACTAGGTATAGTTCTACACCAATTAATACTTACTGAACAGTCAGTATTTTTGAGGGTAGAGTGATAGCCAATACGCGTTTCAGAAAATTTCTGAGTAAATCTTTGCAATGGTAAAATGCGAAGCAGTTGCAGCATTCTAGATAATTATGTAGATAAATACTCAGAGGATTCACTGATACTGTTGCATAAATCGACTTTTCTTTAATATTATTTAAATTGAAAGTATTTATGTTGACAACTAACTCAGGAATAGTGTTTCGGTCCGTCATGAACTATATTGGTCATAATGATCCAGGAGAGACCGAAACGTTTAGTTTCGTCACTGATTTGCTGATTCGTTGTTTATTGTGCCAGTCATGGTATTGTGCCAGTCATGGTATTGTGCCAGTCATGGTATTGTGCCAGTTATAGCACTGTGCCAGTCATGGTATTGTGCCATGGCACTGTGTCAGTCATGTCATTGTGCCAATCATGGCATCGTGCCAATCATGGCATTGTGCCAATCATGGCATTGTGTCAATCATGGCATTTTATTGTGCCAGTCATGGTATTGTGACTTCTCTTCGGGGATCAACGCCCCCGCGGCCCGGTCTTTCACAAGGCCTCGTGGTGGATCAAGGCCTGATCAACTAGGCTGTTACTCCTGGCCGCACGTAACTAACCAATGAACCACAGCCCGGCTGGTCAGGTACTGATTTTAGGTGCCTGTCCAGCGCCTTCTTGAAGACAGCCAGGGATCTATTGGTAATCCCCTTATGTATGCTGGAAGGCAGTTGAACAGTCTTGGGGCCCCTGATACTTTGTGTGTTATCTCTTAGGGTGCTCTTGGCGCCCCTGCTTTTCAATGGGGGGATGTACCTCCTGCCTAGTCTTTTGCTTTCGTAGGGAGTGATTTTCGTGTGCAGATTTGGTACTACTCCATCAAAGATTTTCCAGGTGTATGTTATCATGCATCTTTCCCGCTTGCCTTCCAGGGAGTACAAGACAAGGAATTTCAAGCGTTCCCAGTGAAGGCTCTCCGTGCACACAATGCACTAACGGCGCCTTGAAAGGCGTCGTTAGTGTACAACAATATTCCAGCTTAGAGAGAACAAGCGATTTGAAGAGAATCATCATGGATTTGGCGTCCCTAGTTTTGAAGATTCTCATTATCCAACCCATCATTTTTCTAGCAGATGTGGTGGATACATTGTTGTGATCTTTGAAAGTGAGGTTCTCTGACATTATCACTCACAGGTCTTTCGCATTAGTTTTTCGCTCTATTATGTGGTTTGAATTTGTTTTATACTCCGATACAGTTTTAATTTCTTCAAGTTTTCCATATCGGAATAATTGAAATTTTTCTTCACTGAGCATATCGTTGTCTGAAGCTCAGTTAAAGATGTGATTGATGTCTGCTTGGAGACTTGCAGTGTCTTCGATGGAGGACACTGTCTTACAAACTTGGGAGTCATCTGCAAAAGGAAGACACGGTGTTGTAGCTTACATCTGTCTTGTCAAATATGAGAATGAGGAACAGGATGGGAGCGAGTACTGTGCCTCGTGTAACAGAGCTTTTCACTGTATCAGCCTCAGACTTTACCCTGTTTCCTATTAATTTTTGTGTTCTGTTTGTTAGGAAGCTATAGATCCATCCATGAAGTTTTCTCGTTATTCTTTTTTCACGCTTTTTGTGCGCTATTACATCAAGGTCACACTTGTCGAAGACGTGGGCAGAATCTGTGTATACTACATCTGCATTTTGTTTGTCCTCTAGAGCATCCAAGACCTTGTCATAATGATCCAGCATGGGTGTCTAGATGGGTGGGGGACTAACATATGTTTTTCTAAGAAAATTCATGACGGAATATCTTTATTTTTTATAACGTTTTTCGCAAGTTTAATTCTAAGCATTACGCATTAATGTTGGTCAGGAAAAGATTACCTCATGTATATTACAAACGAACAATATTCAAGATTAAAGTTTATGACGGTGATTAGCTGGAATAAGTTGAATGAACTCAAGTAATGCTTTTACATATTAAAATTAAAATAACGCGCAAATTTCCTTAATTTTGCTAAATTAAAGTGTGATTAAATGTATAAAAGCAGAAAAGCAAAAATGTGTGTAGTCTGATGTGTGTGTGAATGTATCAACAGTGGCTGATAATTTGAGATAATTACGGATAATTAGATAATTAAAGCAGGGGGAATAATAGTCTTGGGGGGGGACGATGAGAGAGTAAGATTCTTGAAGGTTGTTAATTACGCATGTAGCTAGTCTTCTCGTTTTCCTTTGTTAAGTTGGTGGTTGGCTGTTGCGCAGGCTGCGTCACTAGGCTGTGCTAGCGGCTGTGTGACCTTGATAGCTACCTGGTTACCTGGAGGTTATTCCGGGGATCAACGCCCCCGCGGCCCGGTCCATGACCAGGCCTCTCGGTGGATCAGAGCCTGATCACCCAGGCTGTTACTGCTGGCCGCACGCAGTCCAACGTACGAGCCACAGCCCGGCTGATCCGGCACTGACTTTAGGTATCTGTCCAGCTCTCTCTTGAAGGTAGCCAGGGGTTTATTGGCAATTCCCCTAATGCTTGATGGGAGGCTGTTGAACAGTCTTGGGCCCCGGACACTTATGGTGTTTTCTCTTAGTGTACCAATGGCACCCCTACTTTTAATTGGGAGTATTTTGCATCGCCTGCCCAGTCTTTTACTTTCGTAGGGAGTGATTTCTGTGTGTAGATTCGGGACCATTCCTTCCAGGATTTTCCAAGTGTAGTGGTCTTCATTACTGTTGCAGGCAGGATCAACGTTGTGTCCAGGTTTCATGCATCAATGTGGTCATGATTACTGATGTCATTACTGTTGTAGTCATGATTAATGTTGTGTCCATGATTACGGTTGTATCCAAGCTTATTGTTGTGTCTAGACTTACTGTTGTGTGTAGGCTTACTGTTGTGTCCAGGCTAACTGTTGCGTCCAGGCTCATTGTTGCGTCAAGGCTCATTGTTGCGTCAAGACTCGCTTTTGCTTCTAGACTCACTGTTCCATCCAAGCTCACTATTGCGTCCAGGCTGACCCTCGGTTATAGTCATAGTACTCGTCCTCTGTATATTGTGACCAAAATAACTGTCACTTGTGTCCAGGCTGTTACTTCAGGTTACTTGGAGTCTTCTGAGGGCCGCTGGGTAACAGTAACACTTCGGCGACGCCCTGTACACGTTAATTTATGCTGGCGTTGACAGTTGTGGCTAAAATAGCTAACATAAACTGTGTCCGCTCATTTGGTATTGTTAAAAATTTTAACAACTACATCTGCTGTGAAAGTCATGTTTAAAGTTATGGTTAATAGCGGTGTCTATTAATGTTATGTTAGTAATTTTAGCTCCATTAACATCAGCTGTCTGCTATTATTGCTACAGTTATGATTGTTAATATCAGCTATGTCTAATGGTGTTGTCACAGTTATAACTATTAACATCAACTATGTCTAATGGTATTGTCAGAGTTATGGCTGCGTTAACATTATCTGTTTACCCTCCAGCTGTGTATCCTGTTTTGCCCGTTGTAACAGAAATGACACTTGGTTAACATTACCAGAGTTCTTTGTTAAATTTGGGTGAACCTTGTTAAATATTTTCTTCTGATTATTAACATCGTCACTAGTGAGCATGATAATTATTTTTTTGCTAGTCGTTAAGTCTAACTTCCTTTTTTTTATATATATTTCGTATTTATACCATTTTGCTTTGTGTCATCAAGATTAATTACCGTAATTATGTTTGCTCAGTTAAGCATAATTAAGTTCGCTTGTTAATTTTCAGGGCAAATGTTAAATGCGTTTTATAAATACATATAATTGTTGATAATTATTTTATTGAGGAAGCCACGAGCAATAAAATACCTTGATAATTACAATGACCTTTTATTATGTTTATGTATCCAGTGGAATATTTATTTTTGCACTAGAGGCAATAAGTTCGTCTCTTCTTCCTGCCCTGTGTGTGTGTGTGTGTGTGTGTGTGTGTGTGTGTGTGTGTGTGTGTGTGTGTGTGTGTGTGTGTGTGTGGACAGTGAGCTTCGTTTCTGCAGAATTCCTGAATAAATCAGGGGGCCATACGCACCTGCACGCATGCCAGTGCGTACGCACACACCCACAAATATACTTTCCAATGCCCACAATACATAGACAAATACATACGCATTACCATATTCGCTTCAATAAAGTTGAGTGATTCACCACCAGAGTGGTTCCAACTCGGAAAAAAAATGTCTACAATTGTATACGACCTTAACCTATAGACAGTTAACACGTAGAAAAAAAATGAAGATATGGTCACGACATAGAAAATACTCATGGGCAACACTGAGGCAATACAGAGGGAAGCCGAACAAATAAACATGCAGTGGGGTTTTATGAATCCTAATTAGGAGTCTATGGTAAAGATGTGCTACAGCGTAGGATGTTATACTGAAACCTGATCCCATACATATATTTAACAGCTGGCAGTGTTAAGCTATGTCTATCCATCAGACGTTAAGAGGTTGGCCCAAGAGCACAACCTCAGCCAACCCTACCTCAGCTGGGTAAATATTCACACACACACACTATATATATATATATATATATATATATATATATATATATATATATATATATATATATATATATACAAACACTCCTGAGCCTCACAAATATATAAATACGCACGCGCGCGAGCACAGCATTGCTCGGCATGCCGTCTATTGTTTCAGAAGCAACTAAAAGAACAGTATTAACATTGCTTGCGTGCCCAGGCAACCCACAACTGCACGAAGAGAGAGAGAGAGAGAGAGAGAGAGAGAGAGAGAGAGAGAGAGAGAGAAAGGGGTGAAAAGAAGAAGAGAGATAGTGGAAGAGCACTGTAATACGACAGAGACGGAAAATATTTAAAGTAAGAATAATGGGAGGACAAGGGAAGTGAGAGGTAAATAAAATAATCTGTAGGGAAAAGAATATAAAGTAGAGGAAGGTTGGTGGTAGGAACTGCTGAAAGAAAATCAAATGTTATGTGGAGTGTGTTGGATGTACTTTGTGGTGTGAATGGAGCTGAGCATTTGCATTTCTCTCTCTCTCTCTCTCTCTCTCTCTCTCTCTCTCTCTCTCTCTCTCTCTCTCTCTCTCTCTCTCTCTCTCTCTCTCTCTCTCTCTCTCCCTCTCTCTCCCTCTCTCTCCCTCTCTCTCCCTCTCTCCCTCTCTCTCCCTCTCTCTCCCTCTCTCTCTCCCTCTCTCTCTCTCTCTCTCTCTCTCTCTCTCTCTCTCTCTCTCTCTCTCTCTCTCTCTCTCTCTCTCTCTCTCTCTCTCCCTCTCTCTCCCTCTCTCTCCCTCTCTCTCCCTCTCTCTCCCTCTCTCCCTCTCTCCCTCTCTCTCCCTCTCTCCCTCTCTCTCTCTCTCTTTCTCTCTCTCCTTTTCTCTCTCCTTTTCTCTCTCTCCTTTTCTCTCTCTCCTTTTCTCTCTTTTTCTTTTTGTTTTTCCTCTCGGTGTTAGTGTATACGTCTAGTTTACTCGCCTAGTTGGAAAGGGATCATGTTATATCGTGGCTTTACCGATTATCATCATCCTGACTTGATTATTCTTACTCCAGAAACAGTGTACTTATTACATCTAGTTTCAATCTAATTACGTTTGTCTCTCTCATATCTGACCCAATGACGCAAATAATTTCACTTTGACATCCTTTGTAGACGATGCCAGATACGCTTACCAACAGAATCAGGCGTAAACACACACACATTCAGTTCATGTGTCTCATATTTACCTAGTCGAGTCTGTTGGGATTGAATTCTAGTTCTTATGCTTTTTGTCTGCACTTCGACAAACTGTGTAGTTTACTCCCTGCCATTTGGTGATCACTAATATTGATTTATGAATCCATTCTACATTCTATTCAAATGCATTCCGTTCACTTCAGAAAAGGGAATTCATTCTGTTCCCTGTATAGCATTTGAACGTCAAGTTTCCAACTGTGGTCATGTCTCCTCGAGTTTTCATGTCATGTTTTGATGTTACGTGTAGCTTTTTTATCCATTCATCGTTTCTTGAGGTTTGCGGTTTTGAGACCACCTTTGCAGCAGTCTTCTGAACATATGCTTTAAATATGGATGATGGTTCCATGCTGGCGTCGGGTACTCCTGTATTGGCCTTACTCACGGGTCCGGATTTCTTTTTTCGTATGAACTTATGCCAGCGTAGTGTGATGTCTACCTTAAGTCATTTTACCTTAACGAGTTTACGAGTTGACACCCCTCTCAGGTGGCACTCTACCTACTGCCTTCTGCCTAATGATCATACTCTCATAACTTAGTATTTGGCTGGGACTCATTTCCAGTAGCCACTTGATGAACCATTCCTATAAAATGTGTCTTCCTGTAGCATGATGGACTCCTTTGCTGTTTTTATTCTCCTCGTGATTTCTCTGACCTTCTCTACATTGTGAAACCTGTGATTTACTCTATGGTATTATGCACTAGAGAATCCTCCCTTCACTCCAGAACAATTTTCTTGGATGAATATCGGTATCATATGAGAGAGCGTTTTAACTGTATTTGCCTAGAAATACACTGTCCCTCCATTCTCTTTCACGTCTGATATTGAGTCACCTCGAAGAGTCCATTTAGGGTAGGCAGGATTTGTCCCTCCTAAATGTGTGTGTGTGTGTGTGTGTGTGTGTGTGTGTGTGTGTGTGTGTGTGCGCTATATTTTCTTTTACACAACACCGGCCGGCTACCACCAAGGTAGGGTAAACAAAAAAAAAAACTAGATGAATGCTTCAGAGAACCGACATGTTGATAAATTAGACACAAATGCAACTCTTGGGTATCTTTATTGAGGAAACGTTTCGCCACACAGTGGTTTCATCAGTCCATACGTAGGAGAAACTTGAAGAACAGGAGGAGAATGAGGTAATCAGTCCCTCAACCTTGAGTCGATGTGTTCAGTCCATCAATCTAGAATAGAATACGGCATATGAGCGGAGAAGCAGCTTATAAACCGTATGGCAGGAGAGGTGCAGCAGTCATAGGTCGTGTCACATTTGTTCAATGTGGAAGTAGGTCGTGCCCAAGAATTAGGCAAGCGAAGAATTCCTAAGTATTAAGATCCCAAGAAGTTGCAGTGTCTGACAGGTTTGTAGATGAATGGTTCAGAGAACCGATTGATGGACTGAACACATCGACTCATGGATGAGGGACTGATTACCTCATTCTCCTCCTGTTCTTCAAGTTTCTCCTACGTATGGACTGACGAAGCCACTCTGTGGCGAAACGTTTCCTCAATAAAGATACCCAAGAGTTGCATTTGTGTTTAATTTATCAAAAAAAAAAAAATACCATCATTCATTCAGTAGGTGAACGAGTGTGTATCAAAAAAGTCACCTCAGAGGAATGAGGTCCACCAAAGAATGTCTTTACTCAAAATTGCTGGATATTTTTTTTTTACCGTAGTCTAAACAAGTTTCTGTAATTATATACCATGATGCCGCAAACAAATTTTGCACTTTTAGTTTGGGAATTATTAACGTGGTGAGGCGTCCAGCCGCGTAACACTGCCACCACAGTAAACTAGTTTGTTATACAGAAATTATTAGGTAGGAGGGTCGGTGCTGTGGAAGGAGCATTTGAATTAGGAAATGAGCGTTACAATTACCATAATTATCCGTCTGGATTAATGGGAGGACTTAGAGCGAAAAATACTGAAACCGCACTAAATTTGGACCTGAATGTGTGTGTGTGTATGTATGTATGTATGTGTTGGCGTGATATTTACATGAATCTTTTTTTTTTTCACTACGAGTTTTTGTTACTCTAGTTCTTAATGCAGTGTTAATATATATTGAAAATTAAGAAAAAGGTGAAAGTGCACGCCATCATGGCAACTCCATCTCAAGATTTCAAACAAAATATCGTAACAAGATTTTAGTATTAAAATTTGGAGATGGAAAGCAAGTCGTAAGGTTATACTGAGATTGTTATAGGTTGTAGTTGTTGGACGTTTTGCTTATAATGAGTTAAACCTTCATTCACTCTGTGTTTTGCCGATGCTGTGTCACCTTAATGCGGTAGTAAGGTTTAAATGGTTTCTGCCTAGGGGATTGTCCTCTGGGAGAGGTGGCACCGTTCGTAAAGGATGCTTGCCTAAGAACCCAGCATCTCTTTCGGCATAAATGGTGGGGATATTTTCCCTTTCGTCTAAGTCTGCTGACAATGCAGATGACATGGAACGAATTATGGATGTGGACCATCAGTTGACAGTGATGGTGTAAATTTGATAATGTTAGAAACGGAAAATGTTTAAAACCTTGAATAACAAACGCACTAATGTTTTGTAAATAAAATATAACAAAACATTGTGTTTCACAACTCTACAACACTGAAAACTGTAGTTTTTAATTGCGTGAAAAATCAAAGAGACAGGTCACTCTCTCGAAGTAAAGCTCTGGTCAGGCCACTCTCGAAGTAAAGCTCTGGTCAGGTCACTCTCGAAGTAAAGCTCTGGTCAGGTCACTCTCGAAGTAAAACTCTGGTCAGGCCACACTCGAAGTAAAGCTCTGGTCAGGTCACTCTCGAAGTAAAGCTCTGGTCAGGTCACTCTCGAAGTAAAACTCTGGTCAGGCCACACTCGAAGTAAAGCTCTGGTCAGGTCACTCCCGAAGTAAAGCTCTGGTCAGGTCACTCTCGAAGTAAAGCTCTGGTCAGGCCACTCTCGAAGTAAAGCTCTGGTCAGGTCACTCCCGAAGTAAAGCTCTGGTCAGGTCACTCTCGAAGTAAAGCTCTGGTCAGGTCACTCTCGAAGTAAAGCTCTGGTCAGGTCACTCTCGAAGTAAAGCTCTGGTCAGGTCACTCTCGAAGTAAAGCTCTGGTCAGGTCACTCCCGAAGTAAAGCTCTGGTCAGGTCACTCTCGAAGTAAAGCTCTGGTCAGGTCACTCTCGAAGCAAAGCTCTGGTCAGGTCACTCTCGAAGTAAAGCTCTGGTCAGGTCACTCTCGAAGTAAAGCTCTGGTCAGGTCACTCTCGAAGTAAAGCTCTGGTCAGGTCACTCTCGAAGTAAAGCTCTGGTCAGGTCACTCTCGAAGTAAAGCTCTGGTCAGGCCACACTCGAAGTAAAGCTCTGGTCAGGTCACTCTCGAAGTAAAGCTCTGGTCAGGTCACTCTCTCGAAGTAAAGCTCTGGTCAGGTCACTCTCGAAGTAAAGCTCTGGTCAGGTCACTCTCTCGAAGTAAAGCTCTGGTCAGGTCACTCTCGAAGTAAAGCTCTGGTCAGGTCACTCCCGAAGTAAAGCTCTGGTCAGGTCACTCCCGAAGTAAAGCTCTGGTCAGGTCACTCCCGAAGTAAAGCTCTGGTCAGGTCACTCCCGAAGTAAAGCTCTGGTCAGGTCACTCTCGAAGTAAAGCTCTGGTCAGGTCACTCTCTCGAAGTAAAGCTCTGGTCAGGTCACTCTCGAAGTAAAGCTCTGGTCAGGCCACTCTCGAAGTAAAGCTCTGGTCAGGTCACTCTCGAAGTAAAGCTCTGGTCAGGTCACTCTCGAAGTAAAGCTCTGGTCAGGTCACACTCTCGAAGTAAAGCTCTGGTCAGGTCACTCCCGAAGTAAAGCTCTGGTCAGGTCACTCTCGAAGTAAAGCTCTGGTCAGGTCACTCTCGAAGTAAAGCTCTGGTCAGGTCACTCTCGAAGTAAAGCTCTGGTCAGGTCACTCTCGAAGTAAAGCTCTGGTCAGGTCACTCTCGAAGTAAAGCTCTGGTCAGGTCACTCTCGAAGTAAAGCTCTGGTCAGGTAACTCTCTCGAAGTAAAGCTCTGGTCAGGTAACTCTCTCGAAGTAAAGCTCTGGTCAGGTAACTCTCTCGAAGTAAAGCTCTGGTCAGGTCACTCTCTCGAAGTAAAGCTCTGGTCAGGTCACTCTCGAAGTAAAGCTCTGGTCAGGTCACTCTCGAAGTAAAGCTCTGGTCAGGTCACTCTCGAAGTAAAGCTCTGGTCAGGTCACTCTCGAAGTAAAGCTCTGGTCAGGTCACTCTCGAAGTAAAGCTCTGGTCAGGTCACTCTCTCGAAGTAAAGCTCTGGTCAGGTCACTCTCTCGAAGTAAAGCTCTGGTCAGGTCACTCTCGAAGTAAAGCTCTGGTCAGGTCACTCTCTCGAAGTAAAGCTCTGGTCAGGTCACTCTCTCGAAGTAAAGCTCTGGTCAGGTCACTCTCTCGAAGTAAAGCTCTGGTCAGGTCACTCTCGAAGTAAAGCTCTGGTCAGGTCACTCTCGAAGTAAAGCTCTGGTCAGGTCACTCTCTCGAAGTAAAGCTCTGGTCAGGTCACTCTCTCGAAGTAAAGCTCTGGTCAGGTAACTCTCTCGAAGTAAAGCTCTGGTCAGGTCACTCTCTCGAAGTAAAGCTCTGGTCAGGTCACTCTCTCGAAGTAAAGCTCTGGTCAGGTCACTCTCTCGAAGTAAAGCTCTGGTCAGGTCACTCTCTCGAAGTAAAGCTCTGGTCAGGTCACTCTCGAAGTAAAGCTCTGGTCAGGTCACTCTCTCGAAGTAAAGCTCTGGTCAGGTCACTCTCTCGAAGTAAAGCTCTGGTCAGGTCACTCTCTCGAAGTAAAGCTCTGGTCAGGTCACTCTCGAAGTAAAGCTCTGGTCAGGTCACTCTCGAAGTAAAGCTCTGGTCAGGTCACTCTCGAAGTAAAGCTCTGGTCAGGTCACTCTCGAAGTAAAGCTCTGGTCAGGCCACTCTCGAAGTAAAGCTCTGGTCAGGCCACTCTCGAAGTAAAGCTCTGGTCAGGTCACTCTCGAAGTAAAGCTCTGGTCAGGTCACTCTCGAAGTAAAGCTCTGGTCAGGTCACTCTCGAAGTAAAGCTCTGGTCAGGTCACTCTCGAAGTAAAGCTCTGGTCAGGTCACTCTCGAAGTAAAGCTCTGGTCAGGTCACTCTCGAAGTAAAGCTCTGGTCAGGTCACTCTCGAAGTAAAGCTCTGGTCAGGTCACTCCCGAAGTAAAGCTCTGGTCAGGTCACTCTCGAAGTAAAGCTCTGGTCAGGTCACTCTCGAAGTAAAGCTCTGGTCAGGTCACTCTCGAAGTAAAGCTCTGGTCAGGTCACTCTCGAAGTAAAGCTCTGGTCAGGTCACTCTCGAAGTAAAGCTCGTGAAGGCCGAGAATAAATTCATATTTACACCATAACTTAATTTAGATGCTGCTAGCATAATACTGCTACTTTATTAATATAAGTGAAACACTAAACCCTCGTGGGGTCACTTAATGAATCAATCAAGCGTGACTGAAGCCAGCTTCCACACTAGTTATAACTAATCTTAGTCTATTTTTATTTCCGAGATCATATATATTTTCGGAAGGTGTTACTAATTCTGGAGATCAGCGTAAGGGTTACATCCTATTTAATAATCATGCGGGTCATAATGGCGTTGGGATGTAATGTTTGGTGACTGTAGTGGTGTTGATCTGGTGGTGAAAGTGGCGGTGTTCATCTGGTGATGAATGTGGTGTTGATCTGGTGATGAATGTGGCGGTGTTGATCTGGTGATGAATGTGGTGTTGATCTGGTGATTAATGTGGCGGTGTTGATCTGGTGATGAATGTGGTAGTGGTCTACCTGGAGTCTACCTGGAGGGTATTCCGGAGATCAAAGCCCCCGCGGCCCGGCTGATCTGGCACCGACTTTAAGTATTTGTCCAGCTCCCTCTTGAAGACAGCCAGGGGCATATTGATTATTCCCCTTATGCATGGTTGGAGGGTGTTGAATAGTCTTGGTCCCCGGAACTTATGGTGTTTTCTTTTAGTGTACCAATGGCTCCCCTACTTTTCATTGGCGGTATTTTGCACCTCCTGCTCAGTTTGATTTTACTTTCGTAGGGAGTGATTTCTGTGTGCAGATTCGGCACCATTCCATCTAGGATTTTCCAAGTGTAGATTATGATATCTCTCTCTCACCTGTGTTTCAGTTGATCTGCGTTCAGTGTTGACCTGGTGATGAATGTGGTACTGTTGATCTGGTGATGAATGTGGTGTTGATATGGTGATGAATGTGGTGGTGTTGATCTGGTGGTGACTGTTGTGGTGTTGCAGGGTTGCCTATGGTGGTGGCGGTGATACTTGTGGGTGTGGTGTGATGGTTGTGTTATGGTGATGGTGGTTTGTTGGCTGTGTTGATGATGACTGTGGCGGTGTTACGATGTGATGGTATTGGTATGGTGATGGATTTTTGTGTTGTGATGGTGTTGTGATGATTGCTGGTCAATGACAGTAATGTTGTGGTGCGGCTGTGGCGAGTGATAATGGTGATCACTGATGTATAACATCAACTTCAGCAACAACTCAAAAAAAAAATCATAAAAAAAAAACACTTTCGATATGAAACTATAGGTACGATCAACTAGTACTTTGAAAATTAGAGCGTTTGACAATGTATTGAGAAAGGTCGGCCGAAACAAAACAGCGAATAAGATTCGTGTTCGGAATTTTGTATTTAAGGACCAATTCAACAACATGGACTTTATGAAAGATGGAAGACGTATAGATAATTTAAGCAGACGATCAGTTTATATGCTGGCTATGAGCTCGAACATAATTAAAAGATAATGTTGTTAGTGTCAGGAAGACGTAAAGTGCACTGGTGTGCTGTAAATCTGTGAGAAAGGGAGTGAGTCAGTTTCACCACTGTACTGAAGAGTGCAGAAGAAGCAGGAAATAGAGTAGACAATCGAAAGTGTTGTTTATATGTGAATTCTTATAGCCATGGTAGTGAGTTTCATTCTTCACTAAGAAAAAATTGAAGGTGGTCGTCCATACAGGATCTGTGCCTGATTCACTCTTATCACGTCAATATACAGCATTAATTCCGCCCCGACGTTTTAACATAACGAGTTACAGTTGCATCAGGTACACACAATATTTAAAGTAATGCCTACTATCTTTTTCTTGCCATACCTCTCATGGGAGAGCGGTAACCCCTCCGGGTTTGCGCTCTCCCGTGAATGTAATAAAACGATACTGTTGTTGCTACGCTCACATGAGAACACATACAAGGCGTCACGTAAATAAAGATAATACGTTGAAAGAGATGATAATGAGTGTAGTTATGTTGTAGCTAATTTGGTCTGTCTGTTTTATAGACGGAGAAAAATAACATGTCACTTTTGACTTACTTTTCTTGGCTTATACGAAGAGACTTCACACGGTTTTGATCATTCTGCTCTTTCCATTACCTGCTGAACCTTTTCCCCTTCCCCCTCCCCTCATTCCCTCCACCCCACGCTCCTCCCGTAGTGAAAGCGAACTTTGTAAAAAGAAAAAAAAAAAGGAAAGTCAAAACAACGAAGGAAAGGCAACTTTTGCGATTCGTAGACTTAATCCCGCAATTTGCTGGGTTTCGTACGGGACTGGAAACAATAACACTAGCAACTTGGAGATGTTCGTACGCCGACCCCGCCTTTCTTACCCGACTTTACATTGTTTGGGGGAAATTTTAAAGTGAGCAAATCCATTGTCTTAGTGCTCAGTCCACAATCTGTGAATAAACACGGCCTCGGAGGTCTTAATGGTGCATATGAATAGACGGACAATTGTTTCGGGTCTTTCGTTTTGTGTCTTGCTGACCGGCAGGAGGCCGGTGCTGGGCCCTGAGGACTTGTTGCAGGAGAGACTTGCCAGCCCTAGAGACTGTTACAGAAGGTTCTTGCTGGGCTCTGTATATTTTCTGCTGCAGGAAGCTCTTGCTGGGTCATGTGGAACTTGTGCCACAGGATTCACTCTTTGGGGCCTGTAGACTTTGTTGCTGAAAGTCGTGTAGAAATTCTACCTGGTCTACCTTTCTATCTGGTCCTGTGTACTCTCTACCTGGTCTACCTTTCTACCTGGTCCTGTGGACTTTCTACCGCAGGAGGCTCTTGCTGGGTCCTTTGGCCTTTTTACAAGATACTTTTATTGGCTTCAATGGTAATTGTCGCAGGAATCTTTTTTTGAGTCCTGTGATCTTCGATACAGGTGGTGGCTCTTGCTTAGTAATGCGAGCTTTGCTTTTGAAGGCTTTTGCTGGGATGCGGAGATTTCCTGCAAGATGAATATTTAAATCATTTCCACACATTTAATGATTTAATAAATTTTCTATGAGGCGCCATATGTTAAAATATTTCTTTTTTAGTTTCCAGTATTAATTCACATAAAAACTTCAGAATACCTTTTAGATGTATACTTTTTGTGACTGGCGCACACATACCATCCACTGGCTAAAACATTCGTATGTTCGACCAGTAGACCCATTCGGTACAAAAGTAAATATTCAACAATCCTCGTCCACACATGTGTCTTAATGCGTAGATTATTGCACAAATCGTGTTTTTCCACGAAATATCGGCTTTCCACCCCCCCTCCCTACGTAAGCACCAGCAAATTCTCGTCTCCCAGGCATAACACTTCTCTCCTCCGCTTGGCTCATTCTTCAACTCTCTAACCCCCCCCCGTTTAGCTTTTGTTTCCATTGTTTAACTGTCGTATGTAGAACAGGATAGCAACATATAGCTGATGTATCCAACTGTGCTAAGGAAAATTCCGTTCCTGCTCGCTCTCTCTCTCTCTCTCTCTCTCTCTCTCTCTCTCTCTCTCTCTCTCTCTCTCTCTCTCTCTCTCTCTCTCTCTCACACGTCTTACTTATTATCATTTATTATCTCTCTATCCTTCTTTTATTTTCTTTTAATTTGATCATCCTTCATTTTATTCCTTTACTTTCCCTTTCTCGTCATGATTTTTGTCTTACCTTTTTTTCCAATTTGTCCACCTTTACTTTGTCACATTTCCCTTTTGCTTCCTCTTTCTCGAATTTCCCTCCTTATTTCGACTCTCATTACCTTTTCCTTTTCTACGTCAATCTTCCTTCCCATTTCCTCTTTGCTTCCTTCCTCTTCACTCCACCCTTTCTTTTTCCCCTGCGCTTCTTCCCAACCTGCATTCCCTTTCCCCTTCTTCCCCCTTCCCCCTCTAGCCAAGTTTGACCTCTGTTGACCTCTTAATGGGTCTCGTTTCCTTCCCTGTTCCTGGGATTCAAAGAGTTTCCCGTGCGTGGGGGCAGATGTAATTACACTTAAATAATGAGATAGTTGTGGTGGCTCCAAAGGCTTCTACTCCTTTAAATGTTTATTTTTTTTAAAAGCTAACTATAGTAGTGTTATAGATTTCTTTCTCTAATATCGTTAATGAGTGTGATTTATGAATGACGATTGTGTTCATGCGCGTAGGTGATTATGTGACTGTTTACGTTCCAGCTCTTGGACGAGGCCTGGTCATGAACCGGGTCGCGGGGGCGTTGATTCCCGGAACACCCTCCAGGTATACCTTTTTGGTGTATTTTTCTTTTTCTTTTTTAAGAAATCCTTTATGGATTCATTTTCTCTGGCGTTCTATAGATCATGTAACGTTACTATCCGACCGTTTTAAGCGCTTCATAAGGTCTCAAACTCAAATGATTAACTTCCACTTATGGACTCTACTTTTCAACTCTCCTGTACTAAATATTCTACACATGTCCATCCTACTTGTGTCTTATACTGTCTTGTATGCTGTTATGTCTTCTAAACATCTCTCTTCTTTAATTATTTTTGTGCTCATTTGTCTAATGTATAATCACTTCTATTATTTTTGTGTGAATCGATTCAAATTTCCTGGCTCCACCTCCATGGCTACTGACCGTCGGCTCTACTGATTCTTCCAAGGTGGCTCCAGTTACACTAACTCTTGAAGATGTAGTGTGTGTTTGTCTCCATCGCCTCTATAATAGAGCCAGATAGTACCCATTAAGTTTGGTGTGCATGATATTACGTGAGTACGGTACAAGAGTTTAGAAAAAAACTTGGCATCATTTGACTCTGCCATAACTGGTGAATGACTCGTCTGATCGGTTTCGAAATGTTAATGACAATACATTCTTTAAGAAGAATAATGCCCAATAAGTTTACTTTGAGTAGGTGCAACTTTTGAAATTTTACTTATACTAAAACATCTGAAATCGTTAGAATCAGATCATTTACTGGAGAATGCCTTTCCTGGTCGGCTTCAAACCTTCACTGTGGGTGGGTATCATTAAACAAAAGCTTGGCACTTTGAGCTGTGTAAATTTCAGTTTGTTTATTCTATTAAATAAACTGTTTACCATATGATGACTATAAAATGCCTCTTATAGGTTCAAACTCGAAACGCTGGTGTATCTTCATTAGAAATATTTTTTATAAAGGTTTTGGGTTGTGAAGGATGCCAGTTTTCCATTTTCGTAGACCCATTTTCTTAGATTATTTTTAAAATCTAAATTAAAATTTTCTTTTAGTATTGTAGAGAATTTGAAATGGAAAATAAATGAGAAAGGAAAATAAAATATAATTGAAAATTCTCGTTTTTATGCCATTTTCAAATTTATCAAGCATAGATTTTCCCCATTTTCGGAACATTCTCAGTAACAGTTGTCGTTTATGCAAAATTTTCCTTCATAGCTCGAGAATGCATAATTTGATCAGCTTCAAATTTTCAACATTCTTGTACTATTACGGCCAGATTCGTGGGACTGTTTACATGTGAACAATATTACATAGCCCATTACCAGATTTTGTTTCCGTGGGAAAAAAAAAAAACTAGGAATCGCTTATAAAATACCAATACTTGTGTATCCTACTTAAAAAAAAAGGTTACTATTGTTAATGGAGTGTTAGAGGCGCCATTTTGCTATTTTTAATCTCGAAATTATTTAACATTATTGCATTATTTTGCATTGATGCTGATGAGCTCTTGATCCAAGGAACTGGACTTATCATTTTCCTTGGATCGAATCTGAATGCCTCTCATTCCAAAGATTTTTATAACTAAAGCTTATTTCTGGATTGTTTATTTTTACCAATATTTCTGGTTCCTCTTTATTGCATACTCTGTCCTCCACACCGAGTAGGCCTCTCCACTACAATCTCGCTTAAATTATATTTTTATTATTTTCGAGTAAACTGTCTCAGGTTTCTTCTCACTTATAATGGACTTTCATTAATTATAAATCTGTTTTTCTTACTAATTCTCGTACTTGTATTTATCGTATTTTTGTTGTTCTCTATCCTCTTCTCTATCCTATGCAAAACAATAGCTGTTTTTCTGTCAACAGTCTGTCTCGATAGTTCAGAAGTGTTTGCAATTATCTTTGTTTTATTTCAAAATTAATGATTGTTCTAGCAGTAATCTCCTTGACAATTACCACCTGTTGCTTTTTCCTGTCTTTTCTTTAGTGATTTTCGCAGAACTTTTGTTAACATTATCAGATATTTTCTAAGCTAGCTGCGTCTCTTCTAGTTCTGAATTTTCCCTTGTTATACCAACATATCTATCTTCTGTTTTAGTTTTTCATTCTTTCAAGTCTTTCATTTCCTGTATATCATTTCATACCGGGAGTATGAGTCTTGTCATTACCCTCGGAAGTGTTAATTAGCAAAACACGTGTATGAATATGCGGTTTATGGCATTTTCTTGAAGTCTTTTCGACAGCCAGGGACTTGACCAGTTCTCACGGAGATGGAAAGTGTGTGTGAAGTGTACTTAAAAGCGAGAGAAGTAACTTGCAGTAGTGTGTTCAGACAAGTGGAAATTTCCAAGTTTTCATTCACTAAAGTGAATTCTGAAATTATACACTATTTGAAACACATTCTTGACCAGAGTAATTGTAAGTAATGCCTACACAACGAGAGAGTCCGCTCTGCAGTGACGGGCTCCAGCTGATACAGTGTCATTTTTGTTAAAGACTGCATTTTTCAACGTATGAGAATTTTTAACCGCATTAAAGGGACTTCGATTACATTTTCCACTTCTAAATAGGTTAAATAATTACTAAGTTATATTTTACTCTGTTAAGAGTTCTTGATTATAATTTATACTGTATTGAAGGAATTCAATAAACAGTTGAATTTTAATTATTTACTTTTTTAATATTGTTTGTTGTACTAAATTATATTTATGCCGGTGCATAATGAATGAGTTTTTGGAGGTAATCATAATAGATTTTACAAAAGTTGTTATTCATTTCACTTACACTTTTCCTCTCCCTCTCCCTGCTAGTTGCTACATCATTACTTCCAGTACCACCTCTGCTGCCTACATCACTACCTCCTACAATGTCCCCACCTGCACCTATAGCAGAGCCACTAACACCTGCATCACTACTGACGTACTAACTACCTGCACTTATTATCTGCCTGAGGCAACACCTCTCTCTGCCCCATTCCCCTTTTAACCTCCTTCCCTACACTCCTTTTCTACTTGCCCTCTTTACATCTTCCTCTTGACCTGCACTCTGTCCTCCACCTGCTCACCTCTTCACCCTCATCACCCTCCACCTGCTCACCTCTTTACTCTCCTCAGACCCCCACCTGCTCCGTCAACACCCCCCTTCCTATCCACCTGCTTCTCATTACAACCCCTCTATTCTGCTTCCCCAAAACCCCCTCCCTCCCTTCCTCCCTCCCCACCTGCTCCCATGCCATAATAATTTCACCTCCACCCTTCACCTTCATCTTCTTTACTCTCCTCTACACTCATTACCATCATTCTTCCACCCTCACCACCATTCCTCCACCCTCGCTACTCCTTTACTGTCACTACTTCTTCACCCTCACCACAACTTCACCCTCACCACTTCTCCACCATCACTTTCATCACCTTCACTACTACTACTCCTCCCCCACCCTTACCACCATTCCACTCCACCTTTTCCATTTCTTCACCCT
Organism: Cherax quadricarinatus; assembly: GCF_038502225.1. Lineage (NCBI taxonomy): Eukaryota > Metazoa > Arthropoda > Malacostraca > Decapoda > Parastacidae > Cherax > Cherax quadricarinatus. The sequence continues at coordinate 32,660,681 of NC_091295.1, forward strand.
CTCAACTTCTCCATCCCTTCCAATTCTCTCCACACCCCATCTACTCTCACCCCTCCCCCCTCTCCTCTCCGCTCCTCCACTCTCTCCGCTCCTGCACTCTCTTCGCTCCTGCACTCTCTTCGCTCCACCCTCTCCACTCCTCCTCCACCTCGTCTCTTTTCTTCAGGCAAAGCTTTCGTTTCATTTTCTTAGAATCGTAAGAACAAAAAGGTCGACTTCCTTAAGATATTCACGGGACCGGGATGAAAGGCCTCAGGTAATTAGTGTGCTCTCTCAAGAAGGGCCCGCAAAATGAAGCGTTTTGTCCCAGACCGTGCTAAGCCACGACCTAGCATAAGGTCGGAGTGGCACGCAGCAAAACGTGAGTCGATTGACCTAAGGTGCCCGGGAGAATGGCACTGAACTCTCCCCAGTTTCTTTAAAAGAGGTCTCGGGGCATCATAATATCAAACAACGGAGGCTCTTAAAGTCGTGTTTCCCAGGCTAAAGTTAGCATGCTTTAAGTCTGATGGTTGATTTGTTGTTGGGTGGGTGTGGCGGAAGGTGGCCGGGCCGCTCGTGGGTTTCACAGGTTTTGGTGTGTTTTCTGGCACACGGTGGACAGCGGCGTCCAGCTAAAGTGTCAGCCTGGCGCGTGCTCTGCACCCATATTTCTGGACGGCTAACGTGCCACCGGCATTTCCTGAAGGGACCAGTCGTCAAGACCAGCCAGGGCCACCAGGACCCTTTGCTTGTGGCCGCCTTCCTTATCACGACTTGCGATCCACGTGTAATATCCAGAAGAGAAATCTTCAGAAAGCAAACAAGGGTATCAGCTGGTCTTGAAATCAGTGTAGCCACGCCTGTGTGGCAGTTCTGCTGCTGGGTTTTTCCTCCCTGATATTGGTAACCACGAACGTCACGATAAAGATCTGCACATTGCTTTTTTTATGGAACTGGAAACTTTAATTAATAGTTCCCAGACCGGTAACCATTTTCGCTGATCCTGAATACCTAAGGATTGTTTAGGGGTTGTCTGAAGACACAGGAGCACCGGTGCCTCAGCCTTTGGTACAGCTGAGTTACGCGAGGTAAGAGGCCCAGTACGAAGACGGAGAAACTTACCTGAGTTCTTTTTTTTTTGTTTTTTAATCCTTGCACGACCTTGTTTATACAAACCCCTTTTTTGTGCTAACTTCAGACGTTCTCGTACACTGTTGACTGTCTACCGCCTGTCTGAGATTACTGCTCTATTGCGCTGCGTATGTTTCCCTGTGTCCTGAATTACATTTGTCTGTAGCTTTGTGTTGCAGCTTCGCTGTACTGTGTTACTCATACTGGTGTTGCACTCTGTTGAGCGCTGCTGGTGTTGCTGTTGGACTGTGTCTGCTGGTGTTGCTGCTGCACTGTGTTTGCTGGTGTTGCTGCTGCACTGTGTTTGCTGGTGTTGCTGCTGCACTGTGTTTGCTGGTGTTGCTGCTGCACTGTTTGCTGGTGTTGCTGCTGCACTGTGTCTGCTGGTGTTGCTGCTGCACTGTGTCTGCTGGTGTTGCTGCTGCACTGTGTCTGCTGGTGTTGCTGCTGCACTGTGTCTGCTGGTGTTGCTGCTGCACTGTGTCTGCTGGTGTTGCTGCTGCACTGTGTCTGCTGGTGTTGCTGCTGCACTGTGTCTGCTGGTGTTGCTGCTGCACAGTGTCTGCTGGTGTTGCTGCTGCACAGTGTCTGCTGGTGTTGCTGCTGCACTGTCTGCTGGTGTTGCTGCTGCACTCTTACTCTTGATTATTACAAGCAAGTTTAAGGTTAGCCAGCCACTTGCTTCGGACGACTTGGTTCACCTTCACGACACTTAAGACTATGAGAGGAATTTAACTATATCCTGCCTTGATACTGGGAATGAAAGGTTACACAATTATGAACTAGCAAGAAAGAGGAAGGTAAACACAAATATATAATAAGCAGAAGCAAAGGTTGAAAGAATAAGCGTGAAGGTATGCCTGATGTGATAGTGTTCAGGAGACAGAAGAGAAAAAGAAATTCTGTTGTGTTTCACAGGGCGATGAACCTTCTTGTGCCAGTGAACTCAAGTAGTGGAGGCTCGATCCTAGGTCCGCTAATCGCTGCCTGATCTTTAAGGTTGTTGATTAGCAATTTTGTTAGTGCGTGTGTAAAGCTCACACACGTACGCGCTCAAACATACCAATGCACGCACACACACACACGCACATGGATACGGTCCTTGATCATCTAAGTTAAATACACTGTATCGTCCAGTCATGCTAATTTTGTAAACTCCACGAACAACAAGGGAACAAGAACTATGTTTTGAGTCATGTTGGGGTGACTGAGGATGCTGTCTGCCAAGACTAGTTCTGGGGCGGCAGATTGTGGCCACAGCTAAGATTTCCTAAGTACAGTATGTACTAGGCGTGAAGGGACATGACGAGCTGTTGGAGTGTGAGCAGGGTAATATTTTGTGAAGGAATTCGGGGAAACCGGTTAGCCGGACTTGAGTCCTGGAGGTGAGAAGGACAATGCCTGCACTGTAAAGGAGGGGCTTGGGATATTTGCTGTTTAGAGTGACATCTAAAGTATCGTCTTTGCGCGCCTCTGGCAAGACAGTGATAGTGTGAATGACAGCGTCTCGTTTTAGGGTCACCCTGCCTCGGTGGGAGACGGCAACATTGTTAATATAATTTAAAATATTTTTTCTTGTTTTATATATATGTCGTGCCGAACAGGTAAAACTGGTTACTTAGCAAGAACTCCTTTAAAATTTAGTTCTTTCTAAAATTTTCTCTTCGTTTAAAGATATATGTTTTTCATTTATGTTAATGTAAAAATTAATAATTTTTTGCCAAAATAACCTTAGAAAACTTACCTTATAACAAGCTCAATTTAATTTAGCTTAATCCAACTAAATATATTTTAGATATGTTTAAATTAATAATCAACAAACACAATGGAATATATTGTTTTCGTTGGGTTCAGAATGATTTTTGCGAAATTATCGCATATGCAAAATTTCGCTTGCCTTATTCAGCAAGAAGAGCGTTGCTATTTAAGCCAAAATAGCAAGTTTTACCTATCCGGCACAACACACACACACACTATATATATATATATATATATATATATATATATATATATATATATATATATATATATATATATATATATATATATATATATATATATATATATAATCACGAGAAAAACATGTAGCTCAGCTGAATGCGTGATTCTTGTAGGATCGCTGGCTCAAGCGGTAAGGCGATGCGTACATTGTGCTCTCTCTGAAGGCGGTATAAGGTTCGTAGGGTCAAGTCCTGGTCTGCCGCAGTTTGGTAAATGATTTAAAATCACTTGTTTCGTGATATCGTTTATATATATATGTCGTGCCGAATATGTAAAACTGGTCAATTAGTAAGAACTCATTTAAAATTAAGTCCTTTCTAAAATTTTCTCTTATGCGTTTAAAGATATATTTTTTTCATTAATGTTAATGTAAAAATTTTGCTCCAAAAGCATCTTAGAAAACTTACCTAACCTTATTATAACAAGAGCAATTTATTTTAGCCTAACCCAACTAAATATATTTTAGATTTGTTTACAATAATTTAATACTAAACAAACACAGTGAAATATATTTTTTTCGTTAGGTTCAGAATGATTTTGGCCAAATTATTGCATACACAAATTTTTGCTTGTCCTATATGGCCAGATGAGCTTTGCTATTTAAGCCAAGATCGCAAATTCTGTCTATTCGGCTCGACATATATATATATACGTATTACTGTAACCACGAACGAGTGGTATTAATAGCACTGCGACTAGCCGAGGATTCGAACCCATGTCGTTTTGGCCTGCCTCATGGTGAGCGAAAATCACACATGACGCTCTAACCCACAGGACCACGCAATCCTACAAGAATCACGCACCCAGCAGATTTAGGTGTTTTACCGTGATCCAAGAACAAAAAGTGGTTTGGATGCCTCTGAACTAGTTTCTTTCTACTCACCGTTTGGTATACTAGCCTCACGAGTAGTAATTTTTATTACTATAATCACGAACGAGGCGTATTAATATAGAATTGCCTGGTTCCGTGGGTTAGAGCTTCATGTGTGATTTTCGCTCACCATGAGGCGGGCCAAAACAACATGGGTTCGAATCCTCGGCTAGTCGCAGTGTTGTTACCGATATATATATATATTATATATATATATATATATATATATATATATATATATATATATATATATACACGTATATATATATATATACGTATATATATATTGTATGTGTGTTTGTGTGTAATATAAGTTTTTACTTTCATAACAAGAGAGAAACGTGTTAATCTGTGATTAGTTTATTAGAATAATGAGGTACTGTAAATATTTTTTTTTTCACTTCGTTATTTTTTCAAACTAGACAAGTTGCTTTCTTTTATTCCACTTTTTTTCTAAAAGTTAAATGTCATTATGTTATTCATAACGAGGGCAATTACGGTGTGTATATATTGACTCTGGCTGAGCCATTCACAAGGCTGCTCCAGCGTGTTGAATAATCGATAGTGAAGGCGAGGAGACCTTCCAACCTCGGGCGCCTCTTGAGTTCTCGGCTTCCTTCAGACCTTCCACCTCTCATCACAAGACGTTGCACATCCTCCTTCTCTAGCGCTCGGCCTTGAGGGGTCTGAGACTTTGTTGGATGGTGGAGGGGCAGCAGCATGAGGATTAAAAGGAAGAGGAAGGTCACCTGAAAGTTACCCTAAGACTTTTCAGAGGTCATCACCCTCGCGGCTCGGTCTCGGACCTGGCCTCTTGTCAACCAGTCTGCTTGTACTAGAAGCACTCAGCCTAACATAGGCATCATCGCCCGGCTGATCAGCAACTGATTTAACGATCTTTTCAAGTTCCCTTTTAAAGACAGTTAGGGATCTCTTGATCATTCCCGTTACGTATGGAAGGAGTGTTGAAAAGTCTTGGCCCTTACATTTGTGGAGTTACTTTTTAGCACACTCATCGCATCTCTACTTTTCATTAACCCCGTCATCCGAGCCTTTTGATTTCGTATGGAGTGACTTCGATGAGTGGATTTAAGACCAGTCCCTTCAGAATTTTCCAGTTGTAAATTATGTTTCTTTCTCACCTCTTTCTTACAGTTGGAGGGATTTTAAGCTTTCCCAGTAATTCAAGTGACTGAATGAATTTATATGGGCAGTGAAGGTTCGCTGTACCTTGCTCTGATTCGCAGTTTCCCTTGCCTCAAAAGGGGTTATTATTATGAAACAATATTCTTCTCTAGAGAGAGAGAGAGAGAGAGAGAGAGAGAGAGATTGACTGATTTAAAGAGCATCACCACAGGCTTGGCTTCTCGTGTTTTGATGGTTCTAGTTACCCAGTTTATCATTTTCTTTGTGATTGTGTTAATAATGTGAGGAGAAGAGGTGTTTAAGAAGGGGCGAGGAGGGGTGTTGAGGAATGAAAAAGGGGAGCTAGGGGACGGATGAGTGGTGCTGGTGGACGAAGGAAGGATGCTGGGGGACAGAGGTGGGCGCTGGGGGACAGAGGGGGAGCTGGGGAGGGTTGGGGGTGAGGGAGGTTTGCTAGAGGTTGAATAAGGAATGCTAGGAGAGGGGTGAATGCTGGCTAGAACTGAGAGTGCTGGAGGGGGTGTGCATGAGTGCTGGAGGGGGTGTGCATGAGTGCTGGAGGGGGTGTGCATGAGTGCTGGAGGGGGTGTGCATGAGTGCTGGAAGGGTGTGCATGAGTGCTGGAAGGGTGTGCATGAGTGCTGGAAGGGAGTGCACGAGTGCTGGAAGGGTGTGCATGAGTGCTGGAAGGGTGTGCATGAGTGCTGGAAGGGTGTGCATGAGTGCTGGAAGGGTGTGCATGAGTGCTGGACGGGAGTGCACGAGTGCTGGAAGGGTGTGCATGAGTGCTGGAAGGGTGTGCATGAGTGCTGGAAGGGTGTGCATTAGTGCTGGAAGGGTGTGCATGAGTCCTGGAAGGGTGTGTATGCGTGATGGAAGGTTGTGTATGAGTTCTAGAGGAAGTAGCTGTCAGACTGATACTTAGGTATCACCCTGAATCCACCGGTGACTTACTTAAAATTGGTATAGTTGGCCAGAGTAATTATATTCACTCAGACCGTGGGTTAATCACCGCACTGATTCACCAGTATCTACGAATCACTGAATGAATCACGCTTCACTTTTCAACATAATCTTCTTATAATAAAGGAACAAAATACGATAATACACACGGGAATTGGGGATCAAGGAGAGGAGGGCTAGAATCATAATGAAATTTACCATTTACCCAACACGTCCAGTATTATTAGAGTTTACATTTATACAGCTGGATTTAATTGTTATAGTGATTATGACTCACAGGTATCCCTATACTGAGATGAGGCAATATTAATAAGGATAAGAAAGGGAGTGCAGTCTGTATCTGACTCGTTGATACTCATGGTATACTCTCCCAGTCTCTTGCTGCTCTCAAATCAGTGTCTCGTCTGTCTCTCTCTCCATTCCCCACTTTCATAAAAACTAATTTTACGTGTCTTGGTACATAAGATTTTCAGATCCTTTTCATATCTGCCCTTAGAGGGTAGATCTACATTAAAACCTAGATCAGCTCTTTTTAACAGCAGAGGTGATAAGGTAACTCTTAAAAGCAGCTAGGTCCTCTTTCGTTAGTCCGGCAGACAATGGGAGATAAACATATTGACTTACTTTATAAATTTTACAGTATACATAACATACATAAATTCCATCTCAGGTAGATGATGTGGCTACAGTAACATCACATGGGGATCTGACAGGTGCTTGGGGAGAGAGAGAGAGAGAGAGAGATAAAGAGAAAAATCACTGTCATATGTCAATTTGTTTAACTCTAGGAACCGTATTGGCAAGTATTTATATCTGTATAATTACACGGTGGAGTTTGCTAGTGTGTGGCTCCAACTCTTCTTTCTCATTCTTAACTTAAAGTGTGGCCTCTTTCGTATTTATTTTTAAAGCTGTGCATTAATTTAGTTTGTACAATGTCTCTTTTCTGATCGTTTAGGCTATAAGAATGATTTATGATGTCTCTGACTTAATGTGTGCCTACTAGTCTTGGTCCTTCCCTGTTTTTGTTCATGTTTGCCCAGGAGTAATTTATATGTCATGATAATGTTTCCTCTAGATCTTCGCTAATGCAGTTGAGTTGCTGCCTTTCTCCAGTTTGTGTTTAACTAGTTACGATAAAACGGGAAGTATATACTAGAGGTTTGGTCAGGTTAGGGTCGAGACCCGCTTGCAGCAAAACTTCGAGACACTCAACTGTATCAATGAAGCTAAAAAAAAACACTCTAAACTAATCTCTCTAAAATATAGGTACGAGGCACACGGCCTATGGTCATGATAATTACTGTGTCTCCAACTATAACTGCAGACTGAAAATACCTCATTTCAAGTGTGGCTCGCACGGCCATGTGTGAAAATTTCACTGCTTATACCTCTAACTCTCTTTTTTCCTCCTTCAACCATCTGCTTCCCTCCCTTTCTCTATTCGTCTTTATCCTCCCTCTCCTTCATCACTCTCCCCAGCCAGAATAAGCATAACACCACCCAGTAATAGCATGTTGGCAATGACAGACTTGGAGTGTGATGCTTAGTCATTACCTCCTTCTGCAGTTGAAAAACAACAAAGCCACCTTGCGAAATTAGATTCTTCCTCCACTGGCGTCTCCTACTCTCTCAGCTTCCGCACCTCCTTCCAGAGGAAGAATGGGCAGGAGAATCTGGAGTTGGAGGTATAGGCTAAGGCCTACACTCAGACAGCTGTCGTGGTCTCTCTTTCGTGGCCTGCCATGGAGCCAGCCTTCTAGAGCACCGCACTCCAGCGATTGCCTCTTGCAGAGCCGTCGCCATAGTGCCAACGGCGTCACTGAACAACTTTATATGTGACAAACGTTATGTGATTTGTAATGTGCTTTTATTTTTTAGCGAATGCAACACCGACATAATATGGTATTCAAAGGAGTAACCAGAAACTAGACCTAGTCCCAAATTATAATATACAATTTTCTTATAATTGTCGTTCGTTTATTATTGTCCGATCAAACAACAACTGAAACTTACTTCTTATTCTGGATTAGGTTAGTATAGACTAGGTTTGGTAGAAGCTGAGGGTGAGATCGGTGATATAGTATGGTTTAGGGCTAATAACTAAAGAGCTAGGAGACTTGTTTGGGCTAAAACCTTGGGCTGATGATCTAGTGCAGCATTCTTGAATACGGATCAACCCAGCACTGGGTAACCAGATATTTTACGCTGGATGCAAGGTAAAAAAAAAAATTAACTAGCATCCTCTAGAAAACCCCCCTAGAACACAAGTAACAGCCGTCTTACAAGGAGTACAAGTCATTAATCTCACTGACAACACTTTCCTTGGTGCTCCACTTGGGTCCAACGCCATCAGTTAGATTCCACTGAAAACGTTTGCTGACTTTAAAAGTATAGAATCTAATATAGGAAAAATCGGTGCCCACGATGCCTTCTACATCCTCACTACATGTTTCTCTCTCCCTAAATTCTCATACGTTTGACGATTCTCTCTCTGTTCTTTGTTATCCCCAAACTGAGCAAGTATGGTAGCCTTCTAAAACAAATGTTGGCAAAAGTTCTAAACTTTTCTCTTGATGAATCAAACTATATTACCCCATATCTACATTCTCTCAGATTGCTTTGCCAGTAATGGATCCACTGAACTGGTGAAACAAATAATACCATCACATATAGGTAGTTCAGCGACCCCAGCTACACTAAAGATACCAGTCAGTGGAATACTTTCTCAGCCCTGACAAGATCAGCTTAGTGGGGCCCACAAATAATCTAGCTGGGATAGCCCTCCCATGAAGAAAAAATAAAAGAAGGCAAGCTCCCAAATGGAAAGAACCGGTCTCATCAGTGTAAGCACACATCACTGACGATTTTCTTCTAGCAGATCTCTCTGCAACTGGCACGTGTCTCGACCTGCAGTCTCTTCACAATGCAGTGGTCCTCTTGACTGATGCCAAAATTCACACTGAGTGTAAGTGTATTTGCAACAAAGTGGTAGCCGAAAAATACGGTTTTCATGAGTTTCAAAGAATGGCATGTTAGACATCAATATAGATTTCACAAAAGCTCAGTATTCTGCCGAACACTAAGCTTTTGCGAAATAAACACGTCTGCTAGCTGTCCCAGTGGCGTCACACTATTCCTGGAAGAACGGCGGACTGCTGGTGTGGGACTATACATTTGCATCTTCTCTAGCTGACACCCACATTTAATTCAGTGTTGATCAGCAGGATGAAACTGCTGATTATAGGGTGAGAATACATGCTCAACAAGTGCAGGAAGTTGGCCCATCGATACTCTTTTGTTCAATACGATCGAAGACTCGAGGCTCTTGGTAAAATAAAATGCCACAAGTTTCTGTGGCATTCCGAACGGGTAATGAGTGCTGCAGCTTTCATTCTTAACCATACTCAGAGGTGCTTGAAGAGCTCAGCTTAAATTTCCATCTATAAAAAGCAAGTGTGTGTAAAGTTATGACCGAAATTGTTACCAATAAATATATTAGCCTTAAATTAGTGAAGTATGGCTGCACTCTAATGTAATTTGATTTTTTATTCCATGTCGGATTCTTTTTTTTTTTTAGACTAAATACGGGAATAGGATGGCGAGGGTGTGTGGACGCCAATAATCATTATTATATTCCCTTTGAGCACTAAATCCTAATGGATCATACAGCACCTGTAGGGGTTAATTTAAAATTGGCTCCTAGGAGGATGTGGACACCAGGAAACTAATGGTGGAAAACAGGGGAAAAATGGGAGTTAGAGGCTATGGACACCCAGAGCCAAGGACTAAGGGTTATTGAAGACAATTGGTTAAGGTGGTAATGCCAAGGCATTTATGTGGAGGATATTTGTTGATAAATTAATTATGAAGGGCAGAACAAAATTAGTAATATATAAAAGCGTTATTTTGAGGTGTGTATATAAACTTTTTTTAATCATAGACATTGCCATGGGTATGTTTCTGTTGGAATAATTAGATTTTTCAGCTGCTCGCCCTGGGGGGAATTGGCAGCCAGTGAGGAGTTTTGCTTCTTAGTGCATAGAGAACAAAATTCTATATTTAATCGAGTCTTGTTGAAACACTTAAGCTTTCACATTGTATGATAACTGGACTCAGAGTAAAGTTTGTTCCTTGTATAATTTACTATGTTAGTAATAATTCCCCACAGTTATCACAACCAGGTTCATCTGCTGTTTGTTGCAGACGGTGGTTCACTTTAAATCCTCTTTGTTCTGCCAATATTTCAATATGCTGGAAGAAGACTAAAAGAATCTTGGACTACGGATAGGATTTTGTTTAGCTGTTTAGATTGGGCAGACTCAGCGAACTGTAAAGCATGCGAATACTCTAGATTTATCTGGAAGACATGTTGCTGGCATCGTGGGACACAACGTTACTTCTTACAGCGTTGGTAATCCCATGCTGTCTGTTTCAGTTGGAGGACAAGATATCATACAAGGTTTTATGGGATGATATGATAGAAACGAAGGATTTTGCAAAGAACTACACCAATAAAAGTAAAGAGGCGGGTCTAAAGAGCCTGAGCTTAACTAATATAAACGAGAATAGGTCAGCACATGCCTAATCAGACGTGCGCGCGGATGCACTTAGGTCTTCCATGAGCTTTAAAGAATTTGGCGTTGCAGTGCAGAGTGGAGTGAGAATACCAGACCGGAGTATAATTTATAATTCATCATTCGAGGCCACACTAACGAGCAGTGAGTGGCGCATCTGTGCCGTACATGCCTACAACCAATCAGAAGTCTTGCTCACACCGCGTGTCGACGACGTGTTTGTTAAACTTAACTTAAAAATATATGTACATGTAAAATGTTTTGTAGTTAGAAAATTAAGTAAATTTATCTCAGGAGAGAACCTATATACAGAACTTCGTCTCTTCCCCACTCCCAGTCCCTCCGTTTACCCCCTACAATCTCCCTCCGGTTCCCCTCCCGTTTCTCCTCCCGTTACCCCTCCCGTTTCCTCTCCCGTTCCCTCTCCTGTTCCCTCTCCCGTTCCCTCTCCCGTTCCCTCTCCTGTTTCTTCTCCCGTTTCTTCTTCCCCTTCCTTTCCCCTTACCTCTACCGTTCCCTCTCCCCTTCCCCTCTCCTTCACCACCTCTTCCCCTCCCCTTCACCTCCCCTTCCTCCCCCCCCCTCACACTTGCCTGTACCTGTACCATAGTTACGTTACCTTCTTACTCAGCAAAGATAATTCGGCAGCGATAAGACTAATTGATAACAAGGAATCAGAGAGTTGACACCTTAATGCCACGAGTGCTTGTTCAGGACTTCAGAGGTGCCAAAACATCCCGAGGCGTTTGGCTGGGTGCTGATAAGGCCCAATTAATGGGCGAGTCACACACGTTTGGTTGATAGGTCGTCGCCGAGGTGCTGGACACTTCTCTTGAGATGAGGGTTGCTTCCTAACAAGTCGTGCGATGTGGTCATGTGGTCGTTGAGTACCATCGAAACCCGTTGTCCTTCCAGCAGAACTAAAAGTTAAAACAAAAGTAAAACTTCTCTTCATTTTCGGTTTTTACCATTGTTTAGAGTGTGAAAAACCTTGAGCTAATGTTTTTCATCCCTTCGTGGCTTGTTTTGCATAATTATATATATATATATATATATATATATATATATATATATATATATATATATATATATATATATATATATATATATATATATTGTGTGTGTGTGCTTTTTGTTTTCCTCATCGAAATTTGCAGCCTTTGCACCTAACCCCTCCTATCTGTACCAGTCGGTGTGTTTAACCACTAATAACCATATTACATAAACTGATGGGAAACACTTGAAAGTCGTTGCATCTTAAAATATTTCAGAGTGGCTGAGGATAGAGTTAGGTTGAGGCCCATCGTCAGTCAGGGATGTGTGTGTGTGTGTGTGTGTGTGTGTGTGTGTGTGTGTGTGTGTGTGTGTGTGTGTGTGTTTGTGTTTGTGATGCTTTCCAACTTGATGTTTAGTAGTGGAGTATGCCTTGTTTGTGCGTTATCTGCTGCTTCAAATTGTTATCGTGAGATACTAAGAGACAGTTGAAGGTAGATGACGGTCAGGAATATAACCTGGATACTATTTGGAGACGGGAACATCAGGAAGAAAATGCATTTACCCCCTATCAAGCTGTGACTCAGCAGTCTGGCAACCAGTCGACACGATTCTTTTTACGGACACAATCCCTATTAAAAATATGCTAAGTCAAAAAACAGTATATTTGAGGTCAGGTGAGCTGATATGAAAAATTATGTAATGAAGAGGTTGAAGATGACACAGGTCGTATTGTGGTACTGGAGAGGTGGTTATGAGGTGAAAGTGAATTGAATAAGGTGAGTACTGATAAACGAGATAAGACGACGAGATAATTGTGAAATATTGAGGTACTGGTGTAGTGGAGGAAGCAACACCTTTCCTTCCCCCTCCCCATCAAAATAGAACAGAAAAGGTAACAGTAGTGTCAAGTGATAAACACAGTCAAGGAAATATCGTTGGTTCATAGTGTTGGTCATGGAAAATAAAATAAATGTAAGCAGAGATGGGCCAGTATGCACAGAGCATAAGAAAAATGAGGAGGAAACCGAGTGAAGTAACAGACACATTAAAAACTATTGTACCTGACAGTTTATCACACCGGATTTTGGAGTGAAAAGGGACCGACTGTGAACCTCTAAGTTAAAATAGGAAAACTAATAAAAAGACGATAATAGTCTTAGTATTCAACCACTGAGACAGATAAATGTTGAACTACAAATGTGCATTCTCAACATTCAAATATCTGAAATAATAAATAAGCAAAAACAGGATGTTGCAGTACTTCGCGAACTGTGGATTTAAAGATATCAAACAGGAAAGGTTCAAAATTAGAATTTTTTTTATCTTATGAACCGACCTGACAAGGTGAAAGATAAAGCAAGGGGTAAGATGACTACATATTCCTACATTGCAAGAATGCATTAGATACAACACCACACCAAAAATGGATGACAATTCTAGAAGAGCTGGAAGATAAAATGGGAATGTGATTGAGTGAAGGAAGCATCATGATGGTTGGGCGTGAACTGTGGGGTCCCACAGGAAGCAGTACTGGGTCTAGTATTACTCTCAGTTCATCCCTTCTCACGTGCCTCGACCCACAAACCGTACATATCGGTGTTGCACTTCGCCTTGCCGCCCCTGACCTCGCCAAACGCACGTATATCTGTAGCAGAGCATCGGCAGACAGTTTCGGATACCATGGCTTTGTTTGTAAAGCATGAAGTGGTTAACGACATCGTCAAGAGAAGCCTTGCAACAGCTGGATGCGCAGCAATAAGGAAGCCGCCCTGAATATGTAGATGTGATGGCAACCAAAAGCATCCATATGGAATTACTTTCCAACCCTGGACAGACAGCAAGCAGGTGGTATGAAACTACACATGTGCATCCACACTGGATGATGCCTATCGCCAGTACAGTAGGAAGTAAGGAGGGGCAGCTGCCAACTTCAGGGAGCCCCCAAAATCTGGAAGATATAGGGAACTCGCACATAATTACATGTTTCTATATGTTCAAAGATATTCGGCTCATGTGGAAAGAGCTCATCAATGTTCCTTTAGGAGCTAGGCAAAAGACTCGTCAGGAAAACTGAAGATCCCAGGGTTGCTAATTTTCTATTCTAGCGTCTCAGTATTGCAGTTCAGAGGGTTAATTAATGCCTGTGTTATCTTGGGTATGCGCCCCAACTCGGAAGAACTGGATGAAAAGTTGAAATATTTTTTTGATGAACACATATTGTATAGTCTCTCTCTCTCTCTCTCTCTCTCTCTCTCTCTCTCTCTCTCTCTCTCTCTCTCTCTCTCTCTCTCTCTCTCTCTCTCTCTCTCTCTCTCTCAGACACACACACACTGTGTACTACATAAAGCTATATATAGTACACATGCTTGTATGTACTTACAGTAAATCTCGAAGCCATGGCTAAAAATATGAGCTACTTATAATGCATTTTTTCACCACCCTAGACATGAAGATTCGAGGAAATAAAATCGCGATTACTATCATAATGACTGGCATGACGAATCAGAAACTTAAGGTGTGTTTGGTGTCGCCTGATCGCTCACGGGGATCAGGGCGAAGACCGGACTCAGATGCTCCAAAACCGGACTTAAGGAGTTGGTGAAGTATAAGATTTGTACTCCAACCTGAGTATTAAGTGTCCGGCAGCACAGCTTGAACATGGGTACTGTGTGTCTTGGTTGACATGCAAATCATTAAAACGATCAGATTTCATCAGCCTTCCGGGGGGAATTAACGCAGCGAGATGGAGCTAGCTGGGACCTGTCGTGTTTTTGATTCTCCGTTTGTAAATATTTATCATGTCTCCCATACTGCCGGTGAATGACTCGCTGGCGTGCGTGTGTTGTGGCGATTACAGAAGTTGTCTAAAGTTCTGGTGTAAATGGAAGGGGAAACAGTGGAGTAAATGTGACTGTTCGTGCGGGTGCACGTGTGTAGCGGTGTGGTGTGAATGATACACATTTGGCATGTTGCTCTGACGGATGACTGGTGATTGTTTTTGCTGGCTTGCCTGAGCCGGGCCAAGCCGTGCCTGAGACGCTCGCCCGGGGCCACCAGCCTCGCCATTGTGCTCAGTAATTGAATACACGTTTACAATGCGTTAATATTTTGCTCTGTAACTAGCGGCAGTTGAAATACGCAGCTAGAGTGCTCTGTAAGAGGAGAAACTTAAGCGACCAGACAAAAAACCAGCAACCGAATATTTGTTGCAAGTTTAGAAAAATCTGTCATGTTTGGTTGGCCAAACCCGGGTGATGAATTTTGAAACTTTGGTCGTGTTTTTCTTTGTAATTGATGGATAGCGGTAATTGAACCACCCAAAAGAAATAAATCATATTTAATAGGACAATTTATGGAAATTGTAATGTTATCGATTATTTTCGTAATGGCGAGTTTTTTCCTCTTTGCCTTTATGATATAAATTCGACACAGTTCGCAGTGCTCAGAGAATTGCTTCAATAGTTTTTCCCCCTCTATAGAATATTTAAAACAGCAATAATTCCCATAACAGCAGTAGATGTAGAAGGATCACACTACACCTACTGATGTAACATCAGTAGGAACAGCGTTAGCAGAAGCCGGTGTAGCAGTTGGACTTAATGTCTGCTTTAATTAACAAAATAAAAAAAAATGTCTGCTTTAATTAACAAAATAAAAAAAAATGTCTGCTTTAATTAACAAAATAAAAGAAATGGTAATACTCATGAGTAGTAATAACTTACACGGTGGTCAGGCCTAACAATGCTTTACTAGTAAATTCTAGAGGTGAATCACGTGTGTGGCAAACTTGAATTCTTCACGTAGTTCTTAACTTTGTATGTGGCCACCTTAACACTTGTTTATATATATATATATATATATATATATATATATATATATATATATATATATATATATATATATATATATATATATATATATATATATATATGTTCACATATCTGGTGTCTATACTTATAAAAAAAAAACGCTCAACACCAGGTCTCTCTACATTTACGTTCAGATACCAGGTGTCAACACGTACATGCTCAGATACCATGACCTGTTCATTGTTTATTATGAAAGTAAATTATTTAATTATTCATACTGTTGTTTAATGGATTATAGGAATTTTAATTACTTTTTCATGTTTTGTTTAATATGAATTTTGTGTTGTAGTTCATGAGTTTTCTCTGACACCGTTTTCTTTTAGACTGTCACCTCCCTCCCCCCCCCCCCACCCTCCATCCATCTCCCTTCTATTTGTGAGTCACCCTATCTCTCAATATTCTTACTCTTCC
>NC_091295.1:32679127-32698389 GCF_038502225.1 Cherax quadricarinatus
AACTATAATTTGTAGAAGGAAGATGCCTTGATGCTGGTAAAGGGCTCTTGAAACTGAGTAATGTTTCACTTCTACAGGAAACTAACCTGAATGGCTCCCATGCGCAGGAAGCTGAATGACCCTTTATGGTACTTCCTTCTGAATTCAGTAATAATACATATTTTTATTATAGAACGATCACCAAGATTACCAGTATTCGTAGTAACATTGTTGTGAATGAATGTTTATATATTGTATATGTGTATATATATATATATATATATATATATATATATATATATATATATATATATATATATATATATATATATATATATATATATATATATATATATATATAGGTTACCTGGAAAGAATATTTTTCTTTTTCCTCAGATCTGTAGACAACGTCAGAATATGGTTGATGAGACTTCCCGTGTTGCGTTAATCAAGAATTACACAGTGATACCTCGAAAAGTGCAGTTTTTTTTTTACACAGACTTTTAAAAAAATGACAAATCCGTTAGAGCAAGTAGCCTTCAGGTTCGACAGTGACTGTAAGTCTTATTGCACTTGTGCGAAGAGCGGATCAGATTTCTGTGGAGGCTCGCGTGTTGCAGCTTCCTGGAACTTGTTTGTAAGGCTTCATTTTTTTTTATAGGAGTGGGAAGGATGAGTTGAATATTTGTATATGGGTTGTACAATTAGGCGAGTACAGTTAGGCAGCGTAACCGAGGAGGTAGGATCGAGTCTTTACCACTGCTTGTGTTGAATGACCCAAAAGGGTTAGTCGTTTCACATGAATACATTATCATGATTTAAAAAAAAAATGGGAGTATATACGCCTTCTGTTATATTTAGGAAATATATATTGTAAAATTGGTGTTTTGGGGAGTGATATTTGGGTATACTAATACTGGTGTTTTCTCGTTTTATTATCAAAAAGTAACATGTTTGTGTAGTGTATGAGTAGTTGAACTTGACGCCATATACCACAAATATCTCCATTAAAAGTGTTCTGATACTCCATTACAAGTGCTCTGATACTCCATTACAAGTGCTCTGATACGTGATCTCTAGCATGCTTCACTACAGCACAAATCTCCTGAATTATACAAAGGAATATATTGTTTTTGTCCCTCTATCCTCCTCTTCCCCATCCACCCCCAACACACACATCTAACCCCCCCCCCCCTCTCACTTCAAACTACCCCCATCCTTTCATTCAGCTTCGCTTATACACACCCTTGAACAAGGCAATATACACGCACACACACATGGATATTTCTCAGTGTGTGTATGCGTGTGTGTACGCTGAGAGTTTACTTCAGTTCCTGTTTTAGTAATTAATGTGCACTTGCCTAGTGTTGTACAGTGAAGTCCATAGCCTTTAACCTAATAAACTAATAAACCGAGTAACTAATCTCACACACATTTATTCCTACTCCTCCATTTCGTCGGGAGCCGCCTGTTGCCTCCTTCCCCTATCCATATAACCCTAAGGGAGGACAATAAGCACCCTTCCCCTAGGTCTTATTTTCTCAGTATAAGACAGCGATTGTGACGGAGAGAGTGGCCGAATTAGAAAATGAGTTTCACATATAATAAGTCCAGCTGGTCTCTATTGGTCTGGAAGGGTCCGAAATGGACTTGCTTACGAACGGTAAGTGTTATAGCCGGCGGAGCTGGAGTAGACAGCTGCCTATAGAGTAACAGTTTTTTCTTTTAGGTGGATGAAGGAATCTGTAAAGGATTTGAAAGAGCAAGCGTGAGTCTCTCTCTCTCTCTCTCTCTCTCTCTCTCTCTCTCTCTCTCTCTCTCTCTCTCTCTCTCTCTCTCTCTCTCTCTCTCTCTCTCTCTCTCTCTCTCTCTCTCTCTCTCTCTCTCTCCCCCACCCTCCCTCCCTCCCTCCCTCCCTCCCTCCCTCCCCCTCTTACCTTCCCTCTTTCCCTCCCCCTCGCTATTCAGTACGGTGTACGCGTTTAATAATTAGAATAATCTATATTTCACAAACTTGAGAAAGGTCCGGTCTGTTATTAATAACATGGAAAAGGCAAAGCCTGGCAGCCTATGTCAAGGATTCTTTTCAGCGTATTTCTTTCTTAAAGGAAGGATGCCCATGTGTGTGCGTGTGTATACAGTATATAATCTATGTATATAGGTAGAAATGTGTATGAATATATATATGCCGTGACGAATAGGTAAAATTGGTCAGCAAAAATTCATTTAAAATTAAGTCACATCTAAAATTTTCTCTTATACGCTTAAAGATATGTATTTTTCATTTATGTTAATGTAAAAATTAATAATTTTGTACCAAAAGAACCTTAGAAAACTTACCTAACCTTATTATAACAAGCGCAATTTAATTTAGCCTAATCCAACTAAATATATTTTAGATAAGCTTACAATAGCTTAATTATAAAGAAACACAATGAAATACATTTTTTTCTTTAGGTTCAGAATAAAATTTTCGCTTTCTTTAGTCGGCAAGAACAGCGTTGCTATTTAAGTCAAAATTGCAAGTTTTTACCTATTCGGTTCGATATAATATATATATATATATATATATATATATATATATATATATATATATATATATATATATATATATATATATATATATATATATATATATATATATGAAGAAAGATACATATCTTGTGCAGGTGTAGCGTAAGAAACACTTAGAGAGGAATATGACAAGATGCGCCTCAGCTTGTCTTATCAAGAACGAGCCTCTCGGTGCCCACCTTGCAAGATGCAACACATTTAAACATTCATGAACCTACACACCGCATACGGCTTAAAAGCCTTTTGATGTAAATTGGGAAGAATACTGCTTAGTGACAGACACTAGTCTGATAATTGAAGGTTTTGTGTTCAAGTTTGTTTGATATAGCGCACGACGGTGGGCTGTGGGAGTGGTAGGTGTTACTGGCGGGTAGGGGGAGGGTAGAGTTGGGGTGAGGGTTTGAATTTTGGGTTTGGCTGTGTGTAAGGGGGCAAGGGAGTGGATGAGCTTGAAGGGCAGGTTATATGCCTGCGAGGGGTTGTGGGTTTGTGGGCTACACCCCCAAATGTGCAGGCGCACGCACGCACGGTAGATTATGGAATGAACAGGGGGGGACATGATTACGACGTACAAGAAACTTAGTAGAACTGATAAGATAGACAAGGAGAGAGACTGCGAGAGGACTAACGGAAAAGAGGAAATACTAATGAAAGTTAAAAAAAAAAATTGAGCCACGAGGATGTCAAGAAATATTTCTCAAGCTTTAGACGAGTCGGAAAGTGGAATGACCTGACCGAGGGAGTGGTGGAGTTAGGCTCATACACCGCTTCAGAAACACTACCCACGATGGTGGGAGAGTTCATATAATTACAAAGTAAACTGATAAATGGAAAATGACAGTAGATAAAATATTTGGACCACGAAAATTTGTCAACAGTTGCGAGTCTTAGCACAGTCTTATTACTTCCTCTCTGTTCAGCTGCTGTCATCTCAGATTTCACAGGAACAGTCACCTGGCAAACTGTCGTTTACTTTAATTTCAAGGGCTTTCTACTGTATATAGTTCCATATGAAAAGCTAATTTGGAAACAGGGCAAATTATTACACTGTGCTTTTATAAAAATAATGTGGCAGTAAGAGGAAAACGAGTTTCTTTGGACAGTGTCACCTGAAGTCTCCCTCTATAATCATCATTAACCTTGATGTTGCCTTCAATAATTATGTGAATTACTTGAGAATGTCAACATATAACTACGAGATGGTTGCAGGTGATGCGAAAGTTATTATGAAAATAGCAAATAAATATAAGGCTGTTAAATCGTTTAAGATGATAAATTAAGAAAATGGAGTAATAAATGTAATAGAATATGGCAAGTGAAGTGCAATGGATTTTTGGGAAAATGAAAATGAGCTTTTTGACAGTTACAGTGATAAAATCTTGAAAAAAATAATTTAATACAATTTTTATTTCAGCATATTACATTGCTTGTACAGAGATGGGTGACATTTCGTGGTGCATGCAGAAAACCCATGGTTATCCAGAGCACTTCTGGATAACCCCTGCTAAACCCCTGCGGATCATTCAGCGCAAGGAATGTCGGAGGCTCAATTCTCCGTCCACTAGCTGCGAGACAGACATGCTGTACGCAAATATTTTCTTAACGTTGATTTAAAAGAAACTGAAGATGTGATCCCACGTTCAGTTACTCCAGTAGGTACACGCAGGTTATCACTGCACAGCCCACCATACTACAAAAGTTTAGCCTTCTTCGCATGCATAAAATAGATTATTCTCTCTCCATCCCGAACAGACATATTAAGACGGACAGTGATAAATCAGGAAGTGTGGCTGGGGACAGAGGGAAGTAGTGACCAGATGCCTGTACCTCTGCTCTGTACTCTGCTTACTAACTAATGGTGCACTCGCTGGTGGTTCCCATGTAGCCTCCATTACCAACCAGAATGAATGCCATTAGTTTGAGAATGTCGATCATAAAGACTTCCAATAACAAACATCGCCAAAATGACCAATTTAGTGGTTCGGGAGTGTCATTTGGACGAGCACGAACTATCTGGTCGATGATTGGTTCCCGGGGACCGGCAGGCCTCCCGCTGAGTGGTCAATTTACATTACGATGGCCAGACTTTGTTTCGAATGAGCAGGCCATGTTTTTCTTGTAGGAGGGAATGGCGCCTTCTATTTCAGTGTTCTTTCCCCATCGTAATGTGTTGGAAGAGGTGGGAGTGGTAGTGGTGATGCCGGAACTTCTACGATGTGGTTGATGGTTGAGAACGAACACAAATAATTTGGATAAACGATAAAAACTATTTTTTTTATAAGTATGGTTATAGAAAGCCCCTGGTTATACAGAGCATAACCAAGGGCTTTCTATAAAGTAACAATCTTTACTCTAACTCTCTATAAAGTAACTTACAACACTTCGTCTTATGGAATCAATGAAGGCCTTCCAAAATGTCTTGTGAGTTTACGAGATATGTAAATTAACTTTTTCTCGCCATATAAATGAGATCAGCATTTCATGAAAGTCGAAGATATTAAAATATAATGTTTTCCTTAGCTACAGGAATTATTAATAATCATCTTGGTTGAGAGAAATTTTCAGAAAAAATTTCCAGTCAGCCCAATGATTCAAGAGGAAAAATTGAATGATGTACCGTTCTCATGGATGTGTTGTACACTCTGATATAACACTTTCTGAGCGTATCACTGACCTACCGACAGAATAAAGAGTAAGTTACAATACGGTGGCTTGAACAATTTACAGCTAACCGATAAAAAGGAAATCGAAATTAGGTATTGCGGTAAAGAGAAAAAAAAGGCACAATACTGTGACTGGAACAATAAACAGATAACCCGCACATAGAGAGAACCTTATGACGACGTTTCGGTCCGACTTGGACTTGTAAATGGTCAAAGTCGAATCGAAACGTCGTCATATGTGCCAGTTATTTGTGTATAGATCTTTCGGTCCGTGCTGAAACACTATCAGATGGCGAGTGATTTGATGGTCCAGGATCAACTGGAAAGTAAACGAGTTTCCACTTGATTGTGCACTGACAGGATCTTACATCCAGTATTGTTAAGTGTGAGAAACATTCAGAGAAGAACGTAACTCCAGCTGACTTACGGGTACAGCAGCAGCAGCAGCTAGTGTAGCAATTTCATCTCAGTATTACGTTGAATTCGAAATAATTGTTTTTATTAAAATGTCCATTAGTTACGGCAACTTAGCAGTGCTCTGGGGTTAGGACGAGGTGGATATCTCGTGGTGTGTACTCACCTAATTGCTGTTGCAGGGGTCGATTCACAGCTCCTGGCCTGTGTGTGTGAGAGACACGAGGGGGGGGGGAGAGGATGGAGGAAGAATGTACGTGGAAGTGTAAAGTGAAAGGAGAGGAGACGAGTGAGAGAATTATTTATCTGATGTATGATTTGCTTTACTCTTTTTGTCCCACATTATTTTCCGATTCTTATGTAAATACATGAACACTGAGATGCAACTTTTCTAATCATATAAAATACATAAGGTGTTTGAAAGGACAAGTTTAAGAAGAGAATACAAAGACATAAATAAAAGACTGAAAAAACAATTCCTCTTCTCGTTTTGAAGATGCATTTCTTGTCCCTGTTAAACTTGTATATTGCCGTCTGTTCTCAATAAAAGAGTACATAAAACAGCAAAATAAAATCCTGATTATTTGTCAAGGCCACCTATGCCCCAACAACAGCCTTTCAAGCAGCGACAAGGAAAAAAAATATCCTCACCGTTCCAAAAATAACCATTATCACTCTGGAAATGAAGGTGTCAAACATCAGAAGCAACTGCTAGTTATTACACACAAAAACGAACTTGATAATCTTAGTAATAACAACGACAGCAATTGGCGAGCAACTTGCAGAAGAGTACACAAAAATAGATTGGCTATTCAAGCAGGTAGATCAGTATCTTAACTTTACACGTTACCTATAACACCCCCGTGTTAATATCACTATTATTATATTCGGTGGTGTCCTTACCACCACAACCAACAGTATCATTATCACTACCACCACAACCAACAGTATCCTCATTACCACTACCACCACAACCAACAGTATCCTCATTACCATCACAACCAACAGTATCCTCATTACCACCACAACCAACAGTATCCTCATTGTCTCTACCACCACAACCAACAGTATCCTCAAGACAAACCTCTCTACCACCACAACCTTATTCCTACCAACCGCATCCAAACTATCACCACGATCACTACTAACATCCTTAAGTTTTATTACCATCAACATCACAGTTTTATTACCATCAACACCCCCACCACTGCAGTCACAACACAACCTTGTTGCAGAAGCGTCTGCTACCCCCCACCTCCCCACATCAACCGGACCACACTAACAAGGGTCTGCCCACTTTTATCTGTGAATCCGTAATGTCTTGCCCTCGGTACATGGGGCGTGAAATACTGCTCCTTTGCACCTACGGGGGGCAATGGGAGCCGTTGTCTCAGTGGGGAACAAAAGGATGAGGAAAAGAAGGCTGGTGATGGGAGGTGGGGAAGGAGTTGGTGGATGAAGTTACTAGGTATGAAAAGGTGGAGCGTTAGAGGAAGAGGGACGGAGTGGGATTAGCTCTTGAAGTTAGGAAAAAAGGCTGGTTTTGTGGATGAGGAAGAGGAAGAAATTGTAGAAAAATAGGTAAGATTATTTGGGTGTAGAAGGAAAAATAAATACCTGGCAGAAGTAGGGAGTGGGGTTGTTACCCATACAGAGAGGTTAGCAGGTTAGTTACGTTGGAGGAAAGGGGGCCCTTCTGGAAATTGGGGAGGACGATATGAGAATGAAGGGATGACTGACGTCATTTGTGATAGGAAGCAGATGTTGGGAGGGAAGAGGTGATGAGGTTTGATGGTGGATGTGAGGAGTTTGGAAAGAGAGGACAAGAAAAGATGATAGGTAGTGGTTGTTGTAGTTTTTTAATTAACAGCATTACATAGGCAGTGATAGTAGTAGTGATGGAAAGGATTGTTAAAAGTTGAGAGAGCCAGGATTATTACCGGTAGTGATGATGGTTATTAGTCATTGATGATGGTTGCAAAGAAAAGGGAGATATGATAAAGATGGGGGAAGTGGTAGTGATGGGAGGGAGAGGTGGTTCTGGGTTTATGGGTGAGGACAAAGTGGTGGTTGGTGAGGCAACAGACCTGCACTAGTTACTGGTTGTTGTTTGTTGCATTACCAGTGATAATTGTGGTGATGGTTAGTACTGAGAAATACAGCAACGATGATTTTCGTGCAAATTACTATAGTAACTGTTGCTTGTAGTAATGGTGGTAATGGTATTGTTAATTATGGATGTTAAAGTGACAGTTGAATATTGGTCGTGCGAGTGGTACTGGTTATAATGGCGGGAATAATGATAGTGAATACGTTGATCCTTTGGATAGTGTTAAAAAGGGCTTTGTGCTTGTGCTATTTAGAATTGTTACCAATGTTTGTGGAATTGTACTCATTGGAATGATATCAGCAATGGCAGTATATTTGTGTTTCTTGCAATGGTGTTGGTAGTGAATGAAGAGTTCGTCACTACCAACATGACCCCAAGCCGCTTGGGGTCATGTTGGTATGACCTCGACTACACTGGCTACCCACCTCTGAGAATTTTCCACTCCATCTTCCTGTTGCAACATTTCATATATCCTGACGATGCAATTTTAGAAGTGCGGACGACCTAGAGCTACTTTTCCATCATAGTAGAATTTTTCTGTAATATTGCATATGCATACGCGCGCACACGCACACAAAATGGAAAGTGGGAAAGTTTTTAGGCATAGGCCAAAAAATAAAAAAATAAAAAAATAGGTAAGAGATATGTATATTTCGACCCTACTCCAAGACCCTCTTCAGCTAAAACTGGAGGTAACTGGGCAGGAAGGAATGGCATGAATTAATATATTAATGGAGAAAAAGTTTAATTCCATACGGGTGATGCAGCGCCTGGGGAACAGAAATTAATGAGGTTCATTGCGAAGAATGCGAGAGTGGCTCCGGTTCCTCGTATCAGGAGCTCGTCAGCAGCTCGTTAAATACTTCCCTTCAAGACCTGGAGGACGGAGGTACTCAAGTGCACACACTCATCATCGTCTTGCACCAGTGTTGAGCAGCAGTCTGACGGTATTTAAGAAACAAGCGAGTGTCGTGGCACCTTAGAAGGAAACAGCTGGCTAAAGTTTTTTCTTCATGAGCACTTCCCTCAAAGGAAGTTCCTTGATGCTGGTGAGGGGCTCTTGATCTAGGGAATTGGCTCTGTACTCCAATTCCCCGAATGCCTTCCATTTCCCCCCCCCCCCACAGACACAGACACAGACGCTGTATAATCCCTACGGGTTTAGCTCTCCCCATAATAATGATCTTCCCGAACATTCAATGAAAACAAGCCAGACAGTCTGGTGATCTGGCTTTATCGGGTTATCCTGGGTTACTAAAACTCCGGACAATTTTTTTTTTTCCCTCGACTGCTGCTCTTGTTTGTGTTCTAATTCGTCTGTGCCTCAAAGAGTTGTATAAGCCATGCGAGTTTAGCGCTCCCCCATGACAATAACCACAATCCTCCTATGATACGGTAGTAGAAGACTTGGTCAGATGCCATTCTAGCCTCGCGGTTTACTTATGGAAGCTTGAAAGCTTTCAAAAATCATCATTTAGAAAGTTGAACAAATCCTGGGCACAGATCTTGTGTCGTGGAGCCTTGATGATGCCACCATGTGGGTGTGTGCTCTCCCTCAGTGCTACTGTGGGCGTGTGCTCTCCCTCAGTGCTACTGTGGGCGTGTGCTCTCCCTCAGTGCTACTGTGGGCGTGTGCTCTCCTTCAGTTCCACTGTTGGTGTGTCCCTCCATGCCAGTGTGGGCGTGTACTGTTCCTCTTTGCCAGTGTGGGTGTGTACTGTTTCTTTTTGCCAGTGTGGGCGTGTACTGTTCCTCTTTGCCAGTGTGGGTGTGTATTGTTCCTCTTTGCCAGTGTGGATGTGTACTGTTCCTCTTTGCCAGTGTGGATGTGTACTGTTCCTCTTTGCCAGTGTGGGCGTGTACTGTTTCTCTTTGCCAGTGTGGGTGTGTACTGTTCCTCTTTGCCAGTGTGGGCGTGTACTGTTCCTCTTTGCCAGTGTGGGTGTGTACTGTTCCTCTTTGCCAGTGTGGGGTGTGTACTGTTCCTCTTTGCCAGTGTGGGTGTGTACTGTTCCTCTTTGCCAGTGCGGGCGTGTACTGTTCCTCTTTGCCAGTGTGGGCGTGTACTGTTTCTCTTTGCCAGTGTGGGCGTGTACTGTTCCTCTTTGCCAGTGTGGGCGTGTACTGTTCCTCTTTGCCAGTGTGGGCGTGTACTGTTCCTCTTTGCCAGTGTGGGTGTGTACTGTTCCTCTTTGCCAGTGTGGGCGTGTACTGTTCCTCTTTGCCAGTGTGGGTGTGTACTGTTCCTCTTTGCCAGTGCGGGCGTGTACTGTTCCTCTTTGCCAGTGTGGGCGTGTACTGTTTCTCTTTGCCAGTGTGGGCGTGTACTGTTCCTCTTTGCCAGTGTGGGCGTGTACTGTTCCTCTTTGCCAGTGTGGGTGTGTACTGTTCCTCTTTGCCAGTGTGGGTGTGTACTGTTCCTCTTTGCCAGTGTGGGTGTGTACTGTTCCTCTTTGCCAGTGCGGGCGTGTACTGTTCCTCTTTGCCAGTGTGGGCGTGTACTGTTTCTCTTTGCCAGTGTGGGCGTGTACTGTTCCTCTTTGCCAGTGTGGGCGTGTACTGTTCCTCTTTGCCAGTGTGGGCGTGTACTGTTCCTCTTTGCCAGTGTGGGTGTGTACTGTTCCTCTTTGCCAGTGTGGGCGTGTACTGTTCCTCTTTGCCAGTGTGGGTGTGTACTGTTCCTCTTTGCCAGTGCGGGCGTGTACTGTTCCTCTTTGCCAGTGTGGGCGTGTACTGTTTCTCTTTGCCAGTGTGGGCGTGTACTGTTCCTCTTTGCCAGTGTGGGCGTGTACTGTTCCTCTTTGCCAGTGTGGGTGTGTACTGTTCCTCTTTGCCAGTGTGGGTGTGTACTGTTCCTCTTTGCCAGTGTGGGGTGTGTACTGTTCATCTTTGCCAGTGTGGGCGTGTACTGTTCCTCTTTGCCAGTGCGGGCGTGTACTGTTCCTCTTTGCCAGTGTGGGCGTGTACTGTTCCTCTTTGCCAGTGTGGGCGTGTACTGTTCCTCTTTGCCAGTGTGGGCGTGTACTGTTCCTCTTTGCCAGTGTGGGCGTGTACTGTTCCTCTTTGCCAGTGTGGGCGTGTACTGTTTCTCTTTGCCAGTGTGGGCGTGTACTGTTTCTCTTTGCCAGTGTGGGCGTGTACTGTTTCTCTTTGCCAGTGTGGGCGTGTACTGTTCCTCTTTGCCAGTGTGGGCGTGTACTGTTTCTCTTTGCCAGTGTGGGCGTGTACTGTTCCTCTTTGCCAGTGTGGGCGTGTACTGTTCCTCTTTGCCAGTGTGGGAGTGTACTGTTCCTCTTTGCCAGTGTGGGCGTGTACTGTTCCTCTTTGCCAGTGTGGGCGTGTACTGTTCCTCTTTGCCAGTGTGGGCGTGTACTGTTTCTCTTTGCCAGTGTGGGCGTGTATTGTTCCTCTTTACCAGTGTGGGCGTGTACTGTTCCTCTTTGCCAGTTTGGGCGTGTACTGTTTCTCTTTGCTAGTATGGGCGTGTACTGTTCCTCCTTGCCAGTGTGGACGTGTATTGTCCCTCCGTGCCAGTGTTGGCGTGTACTGTCCCTCTATGCCAGTGTGGGTGCGTACCGTCTCTCCGTGCCAGTGTGGGCGTGTACTGTCCTTCGTGGTATAATTAATTATGATGATTATGCAATGTGCGTGTTGCATGTCTTGCTGTGATGTGCACACGCTCGTTATTTGTTTGCTCTTGTGTGTAAATATATATATATATATATATATATATATATATATATATATATATATATATATATATATATATATATATATATATATATATATATATATATATATGTCGTGCCGAATAGGCAGAACTTGCGATACTGGCTTAAATAGCAACGCTCATCTTGCCATATAAGACAAGCGAAAATTAGTGTATGCAATAATTTTGCCAAAATCATTCTGAAACTAACGAAAAAAATATATTTCACTGTGTTTGTTTAATAGTAAATTATTGTAAACAAATCTAAAATATATTTAGTTGGGTTAGGCTAAAATAAATTGCTCTTGTTATAATAAAGTTAGGTAAGTTTTCTAAGATTCTTTTGATGCAAAATTAAAATTTTTTACATTAACAATAATGAAAAAAATATATCTTTAAACGTATAAGAGAAAATTTTAGAAAGGACTTAATTTTAAATGAGTTCTTGCCAATTGACCAGTTTTACATATTCGGCACGACATATATGTAATGTATGTAGTATGTAATGCATATATGTAATGTAAGTGTGTATGTACTTGTAGAAATAAAGATTATCATTATTGTTCATGTAATTATTATTATTTAAAGATCCAAACAAGTATGGGCCGTGCAACTATCTGCTATTTTCTTGCTCGTTTGTTTCCATGTTTGCTAACTCTGTGGTGACTCTCTTCCTTCATATTAAAGGAACTGTTTCCTTCTTTCTGGTGGCAGAGACTAAAAAAAAAAAACATTTTTTGTTATTCTCTTTGCATACTCATGATTTTGAGATGACAGATTCCCTTCAGCTTTGTCACTTGATCTTCCACTCGTCGTCTTCTCGTGTGACCTTAATGTAGCAATGATTCAGTCGTTGCTTTGGCCATATCATTTTCAAACTGCTTTAAGTTTTTCCTACTGATTCTGAGGCAGTCATTCCCGGTGCTCTGTCTTGTCTCTGGGTGTGTGGGATTAACTATTTGTAGACATAGGAGCTGATATAGGTAACAACTCTTATCTTATAAATAAAGTTAGGAGCCCTAAACCTAACCTTGTAATAGGAGCCCTAAACCTAACCTTGTAATAGGAGCCCTAAACCTAACCTTGTAATAGGAGCCCTAAATCTAACCTTGTAAAACCCTGTGTAAAAAAAAAACTGCATACGTCACTTGGATTCCAGTGCTCCTTACTTATTTATTATTATTTTAAAACTTTACATTAGATGTTGAGCGTAATATGCTCTTAAATGTTATCTTTCTCGTCAGCTCTTCTGCTTGTAAAGATACATCTCCTTCAAATATTTCTTGTTTTTTACCTCTTATTTTATAATTTAATTAAGATTGTTCTTTTCATGTTATTTGCAAAAAAAAAAAAAGTTCTTTGCTTTCTATATGTTATGAACTAATCTGGGGGTTACATGTCCTTTAATATATATTTTAAGTGATGGAAAATATATATGTTCTATTTTTTATCATGTAACTCTGCATGTGCGCACAGATGAGTGAATGAATGAACGAACGGTGGATATTGAAGTATGGAGGGGGGGATGAAGGAAGGCACTGATTGAGTACATGGAAAAGACAGATACATAGTAGTTAATAGGAGACTAGTATCTATTAGAAGGTTAGCAGAAATTCAGGGAGAGCATAAAGCATAAAACAAATAGAAGTGTCGGCTTCATACCAGGAAGTATGAATAATAGAAGATCTAAGGTAAATAACGTGCTGGAAGTATCTAGACAAGACGAGACTCAACAATGCATTGAATGTGGTTAAATTCAGATTTAGAAAGGATATGAAGGTGTACTAGTTTGGCAGTACAGCTGAGTTGTAGGTGAGTGAAATATTCTCGGGTAGCGTTAACAAGGCGAGAATTTGGGTAGCTTCAAATATAGGTTGGACGGGTATGTGAGTGGATGAGAGTTCGTCTTGTCTAGCATGAAC
Source organism: Cherax quadricarinatus (assembly GCF_038502225.1). Lineage (NCBI taxonomy): Eukaryota > Metazoa > Arthropoda > Malacostraca > Decapoda > Parastacidae > Cherax > Cherax quadricarinatus. Next base: position 32,692,499 of record NC_091295.1, read on the forward strand.
CAATACGTCTATGCCAGTATCATTCTTTCGTATGTCCTTATCTTTTAATGATAGTACGAGTTAGTTAAGCTCCCTGTACTAACTCCATTCTATTGTTCCTGATATTTTACACTAGATATTTCTAATTATGAAACTTTAAATTCTGATTCATTTGCTGCTCCTGCTGTTTAGTGTATTCAGTGCTGTGCCTCATGATTATTACTCATTACCTTTAGTCTCGGCTAGTGTATTTCTAAACACTTTATTCACAAGTTATGGCTGGTTATAGCCAAAATGCACTACTTAGCACTTGTCAACACAAACTTGTCATTCACGTCTCAGACCAGTGCGCGCTCACACACACACTTCATATCGTAGACTCAGCAATGGATGACTAGCTTTTTCTTAATTTTGTTATACACGAATTTTGTTTTATATGTTAGTTACATTTCAGTTTAAGGGGAGAAGATGGAGGAAAATAAACAAAAGAGGCAATGTAGAGGAGTAACAGCTACACATTATTCTACACATGCAGGAATTTATGTCAAGTAGTTCGTGTGTATTTATTAGTACTGCACGTATCTTAGGACTGAGGGAGAGAAAAGGCTGGAGATATTGTACGTAATGCGTATTCTTAATGTAACATGATGTTGACAGGTCCTTCTTAAATCCATCTCACCACAATTGTACTATTACTACCATACACGTGGTTCACCACCTGACTCCTGCCACTATATATACTCGTTTCTTAGTTATCTTTGTATTAGCACTGAAGAAGCCACTCGCAGCGAAACGTTACTTCTAATAAATGTCCTGAACTGTACATAAGCGTCTTTTTTCCACATCTTAATGTAATAGTTAACCTTCAATCCCCGGGTTCAATCCCGGCAGGGGGTATGGTTTCTTTGCCCATCTTATGCTAAAGAAACTGCAATTAATGATTAAGTTGTTATAACTGAGCTTACAAATGTTCTCTCTGGTGATACAGACGCTAAGTTCTCACTGGCACTAATTATATGATGGTAAAAATCAAGATGATAATGATATTGTTGCTTTATCTTATTGTTATTGCAAGATCAAGCTGATTCGATCAGTCAAACCTAATAAGAGCAAGTAAACAAGAGTTACGTCCACAGTAGACCAGTAGAGCGTCTGACTCTGGACGAGGTGGGGGAGTACCGTCCACCCACTTTTCCTTCTTTTTCACCCAAACCAGGTGTTGAGCACAAAGGCTTCAAGAGCTCAGGAGTGGTAGGAGAGTTCATCTCTTCAGTGTGTCTTTGTGTATGTATACATGTGCATGTGATTTAGAGTAATGAGTGTTCGGTTAGTGTGGTATGTACACATGAATGTGCAAGCTCTTGGTGCTAGACATAACAGCAGTAAAGTGCAAGTGGTTATAAATTTCTCTCTCTCTCTCTCTCACACACACACACACACATACACACACACACACACACACACACACACGTGCGTACGTACGCACGCTCATTTGTGTGGGCGTGTGTACATTTGTGTGTGAAGGGGAGTAATTAATGATGGTGTACAGAGGTGAGAATGCTCATGTTGGCTGCTCTGGCCAGCGCCATTAGCATACACATCACCTTGGGAGGAGCAGTCCTGCCACCGACCCTCCCTCAACCTGCCCACTTCCCTTACTTCTCTCTCTCTCTCTCTCTCTCTCTCTCTCTCTGTCTCTCTCTCTACCTTCTCTTTCTCCCAATTCTAATTCTTGCACTTTTTTTTCTTTCGGTACCGCCAGTACTCGACAGTGCGTGGGTGCGAGCGCGCTTGTTCCGTTGTCTTTAGTACGGAAAACAAATGGATGGTTCACCAGCAGACTAGGCAAGGAAGCCCCGTGTGTTGGCACCGCTGCAGCCAGCTCAACTGGCCGCTAAGAGCCAGCAATTTTTTTTTTTAGAGAAGATTTAAGATCAACATAATTTTCATGCATGCGCCGTATCCCCTGGATTGTTGAGTTGGTGACCCGCTGGGCAAGTGACCTAACCTACCCTGGGTGTTGTGTATTAGTCAGCGATGTAATGTCTACCCCACACTGGCGAGTAACCACCTTCGTGCTAGGCTGCGAAGCAAGTGAATTTTTGTTGAACAGCAAATGGCTTTGTTGATCCATACAGACTTGGAGGGAAGAGACATAGGCAGGCAGAGGCACGAGTGTGAGGAGGGGAGTAGGAGACAGGATAAAAAGGTGGTTACTCGGGACGGAGGAGTATACTTCAAGTGAATGCATTTTTTGATGGTTGAAGATCAAGTGGTCTCTGTCTTTATGGCCAGAAAGAATACATTAGCCAGTGTGGACGTTGCCCCGAGATCCCCCGCTGGAGTCCGTACCTCCTGACAGTGAAAGATGGGAGGGAGAGAGAGAGAGAGAGAGAGAGAGAGATACACACAGACACACAGCCACACACACACACACACACAGCCACACACACACACACACAGCCACACACACACACACAGCCACACACACACACACACAGCCACACACACACACACACAGCCACACACACACACACACACACACACACACACACACACACACACACACACACACACACACACACAGCCACACACACACACACACACACACACACACACACACACACACACACACACAGCCATACACAGCCCCCCACACAGCCCTCCCACACAGCCCTCCCACACAGCCCACCACACAGCCCACCACACAGCCCCAGCCCCCCACACAGTCCCCACACAGCCCTCCCACACAGCCCTCCCACACAGCCCCCCACACAGCCCTCCCACACAGCCCTCCCACACAGCCCCCACACAGCCCACCACACAGCCCCCACACAGTTCCCACCACACAGCCCCCCAACACAGCCTCCACACACAGCCCCCCACACACAGCCCCCCGCACACAGCCCCCCACACAGCCCCTCCACACACACAAGCCAAGAGTCTATCGACAAGTGCCTTACACAATTGGTAACTAACTTACCCAAAACTATATATGGCTACAGAAGTAAGCATGATCTCGCGCACGCATCTGAATCGTATTCACAGATGCTCCTGCACCTCTCACATCTGTGTGTAGCGTGTAAAGTGCATCTGACTGCAACAGACAATTTTAACAATTTGGCCATGGCTCATTCATTTTGTATTTTTTTTTACTAATGCTAGTAGTTTTGTTATTTTTTTTATTTTGTACTTGCGTATATTGTTTTTCTTTATTTTTTTTATTGCTAAGAGCTTTGAATGATTTATTCGGTCAAACTGTTATTCAGATTTAAAACAAGTAAACCTACCTACTTACTGCGAACTGAGTGTGTGAGGCTTCCAGAACCTAAATGAGTTTTGTCATGTTTATATTAGAACTCTTGTATGAAGTTAGCCACGGTACTATATCCAAACCTTCCAAGTTCACCGCCTCACTGTGTGATAGTTCATTCTTGCGTCTCCGCTCTTTTTTTTTACGTTTTTAAGCTAAGATCTTTGTGTCCCTTGTTCTCGTCCTTCCATTTTCGAGCATTCACTTATGTTTTTTCAATACATAAGGTGTCTTGAATGTCTTGAAAATCTCCTTCTGTTCTTTCGTGTGTCTATGGTTGATGGAGACCCAATTGTACAAGTATATTCTCATAATTCAAATACATCCTCTCAGCAGGTGCTTAGCCAGGTAGCGAATCAAGGCATCTTCTCAAGCATTCAGACATGCTGGAAGAAGTCTTCCTTTACTTTCTAAAAAGCTATTTTTAAATTAGCTGATGTACACACGAATCTGACGTTGTACTGTTTGGAAATATTTGGCGATAATATGATTTGTCTCCTTCTTATTTCTTTCTCATTTTAACATCAGTTGTTTCCAATGTGCAGTGTGTGTGTGTGTGTGTGTGTGTGTGTGTGTGTGTGTGTGTGTGTGTGTGTGTGGTTGCAAGGGTCGAATCTCAGCTCCTCTTTGTGTTTGTGTTTTAGGTTGTGTTTGTTTACCTGGAGTTTACCCGGAGAGGGTTTCGGGGGGTCAACGCCCCCACGGACAGGTCTGAGACCAGGCCTCGTGGTGGATCAGGGTCTGATCAACCAGGCTGTTACCGACGTACGCACCACAGTCCGGCTGATCAGGTACTGACTTCAGGTGCCTGTCCAACACCTTGAAGACAGGGGTCTGTTTGTAATCTCCCTTATGTATGCTGGGAGGCAGGTAAACAGTGTTTCGATTCTTTGCACCTGTTTTCCCTTGCCTACATGAGCAGCCATCTGGGTTAATGGGGTTAATTCTTTGCACCTGTTTTCCCTTGCCTACGTGAGCAGCCATCTGGGTTAAGGGGGTTAATTCTTTGCACCTGTTTTCCCTTGCCTACATGAGCAGCCATCTGGGTTAAGGGGGTTAATTCTTTGCACCTGTTTTCCCTTGCCTACATGAGCAGCCATCTGGCTTAACATGTATTGTTAGTTGACGCAGGATACGTGACATAGAACTTCTTGCCTCTAAGAATGGTAAAAAGACAGTTTGCAGAGAAATTTAAATATTCTAGTGATGTTTCGCGCATTGTTAAACCTCCCACACTTTGCGAAACGTCTTCATAAAAAGTCTTGCTCTTCACAGTTTATCTCTTGTCACTTACACGTCTTTGCGATCTTACCAGCAGTGAAATGTTTTTGTTTGTAGTTCAGCCTGTGCTATACAGCATATGTCTTATTTATGTCTACATAACTTACACACACACGCTTAGCGTGTTGGTGTGTGTGTGTGTGTGTGTGTGTGTGTGTGTGTGTGTGTGTGTGTGTGTGTGTGTGTGTGTGTGCGTGCGTGTGTTTGCGCGCGTGCATGCATGGGCGCGCGAGAGATTTTTCCTGCCAAAATAGAAGACTCGAGGAAGGTGTAATTCTTATTTAAAATGAGAGAAAAGAACATCTACCAGGAGACAACACGGATCGTTCTGGTTCCCTATTCGATCGTGCAGCGATACCCCTGGGGGGTCACATACCTGGGGGTCACATACCTGGGGTCGGATACCGTGCAGTTTAATATTGTGGTGCCAGATACCCAGGGTGTTAAAGTCCTGGAATGTACAATATCTTGGATCAGATACAGAGAACCGCGAAATCACTGGGGGAGGGAGTGACGGGGTCGGGGAAGGGGTGAAAACTGAAGTCATGGGGCGTCAAACACAAGAGGGGTTGATCCCTTGGCTTAACAGGTTTCTAAACCTTCTCCGTTACCTGGGTGGCCGATACAAGTGTTATGACGTACCAGCGACATCAGTCACAATTCCTTTGTTATTATGTAACCGACCTGGTGGATACTTTAATGGCTGTTACTGTTAAGAGAAATGTCCTCCCATTGATGTGACTGAGACGATGTTTTCAGCTGTCAATGTGTGTTTTTATATAGAGTTGTTTTTAATATCGTGATATATACAATAGTCAAAAGTAAGGTAAGTTATCATTTGTCTGGCGCCACATGTGGCACCATCACTGTGCCTGGCACCTCGTGTCACCACCTGCCTGACATCACAAGATCACTGAGGTCACCGTTATAATTAGCATGATAATCATAAGCCTTATCATAATTATAATCAAGCCAATCATCACTGCAGTCATTACTATCATTACACCCACCATGCCAACCATCACCACCTTCAATGAGTAGATTAATCCTCCTTACCACGACCATCACCAGTCCAGCTCTTTTCACCACTGTAATCCTCACTATCAGCAGTATAAGTCAATGGTTCTCAGACTGCGGGGAGGGGGCGTGTTCCCCAGGAGGAAACACCAAGATTTTAGGGAAGCCACTGTGTGAGGAAGGCCTTCTTGTAAAATATATTTGCAGTATGATATAGTGAATGTATATTATACAAAGAGGCATATTATACATAAAGGCATATTCTAAATAAAGGCACTTCTCACAACGACAATCAATGGTT